>NC_048300.1:159656919-159660828 GCF_013100865.1 Trachemys scripta elegans | reverse complement strand
GCAACAGAGGGTCCTGTGGCACCTTTGAGACTAACAGAAGTTCTGGGAGCATAAGCTTTCGTGGCTAAGAACCTCACTTCTTCAGATGCACTTGCATCTGAAGAAGTGAGGTTCTTAGCCACGAAAGCTTATGCTCCCAGAACTTCTGTTAGTCTCAAAGGTGCCACAGGACCCTCTGTTGCTTTTTAGTCAAACAATGTTGTTTACTTTTACTCTTTTGCTTTATCATTATATTTACAATAAATGTGGCATCTTTGCCTTATCCCTCTTAATAAGATCCTGCTGGTTTTTATTCTATTGGTACAACATTCTCATGGAAGTTATACAATTACTCAATAACACATACACAAATGCATCTGAATACAATGTACACCAAAGGTATTAACCCTAATTCAATAAGGTTAACTTAATTCAATAACATTTATCTTAATTCCATAGAGTTTGTTCAGGATATTGTCAATCTCTCACAGATGCTTACTCACCATGTGAAATATTTTGAGCTCTATGGATGAAAAGTGCTAAGTATGATCAATTTCATGATATTCCCCTACATTAATATTTCACTGTTCTCCACAGAACACTAAGTATTTCACAATACTGAAAGGAAAATAGGAGCGCTACCCAAAAGAGCTCACAAACTAATTTCAGACATAATATTGAAGGGAGGCAACACAAGCAGTGTAGAAGGGGAAGGACAAAGGCAATATCAGTAAGATTACCTTGTTACTCAGTGTCACTATGCTACTAATGCACACAGCATGCGAGATATCAAAGTATATAGGTGCCTAGTTTGCCAATTTCTTGTAGGCATCATGAAGTGGAACTTTGATGGAGCATGGTAGCCTTGCGAATCAGCTTAAGACAGGTTCCATCTACAAAGGCAGTGTGGAATTAAACATGGACCACCTTTGTACATCTGCACAGAAACAATGCCAGCACCACCACCAATGCTATAGGAGACTAGGGGGCCCGACTGCCACCTGTTAGGGTAGTGGAGGAATAGCCACCACCATGTGGAACTAGAAACACTAGGAGCCCCATGAAAGCTCTACACGCATGAAGGGGTCCCTCTAATACTACCTCTTCTGGGATGGGAGAGATTCTCTGCAAGTGTAGGGGATTCCATCACCCCAACAGATGTTAGCTGGGACAGTGGCAGTATACCACTTCACCAGAATCCCTCAGAATCCAACCCCCACCCATGTAAGGGCCCTCTGCTTGATAAGGTGGTCACCCATACAAGAGCCTTCTGTCAGGGAGATAGGCAGAGGGCTATCGCTCCTTTTCAGGCTGGCCAGGGCCTCTCCAGTCCTCAACGCACCTCTCCCTGTTTCTGCATGGGCTGGGGTCCAGTCCAGGAGGAGGGACACCTCAGCCCCCCATCACCCCAACAGAGGACTATATTTAGGGGCAACGAATGTATTTACAGTGCAAGAGGGTTGCCCAGCATTAATTTCATTTGGGGCTGGGGGTGGGGGGAGAGGGTGTGGCAGGTACAGCATTAGTTAATTTATTTACAGGCATCATAGTATTCATTTTTCATCCCCCTGAAAAACACACACACACACACACACACACACACACACACACAGATTTAGATAGTTTGTGCAGGGGAGGGGACATTAATTGGGAACTCACAGTTCAGCTAGCAATAGACCAAGGACTGTTGTGATACCTGACCACTGGGAGATGGGGCGAGGGGCATAGGGCACTGATGCATTTCAATCTAGTAAGTAAACTTTGGGCACAGGTGTTGGGTAATTTTTTCAAGCCTTGCTGAAGCAGAAGTGAGTCATGTATGGCCACAAAGGTTGGGACAACAAAGTGGCAAAGGCATAGAAAGAAGGGCTGTCCAGTGTTGGAAGGTTCCCAATTATTACCTGAATATAATTCACAACAAAACATTTTCCCCAACAGTCGATTTAGAACACAGCCCAGCTACTTTAAACTTCCCAGGCCTAAACATCGTAACTCCCGTTATTTTAAAAAAGATGCTTACTTTAGGAACCTCAGCAAGCACATGAAATAGGTTTGAAATCTTTAAACAAGCTACTTCTCAGTTTTAAAATCATGAGTCTTCAACCCATTTCCAAACAACCATAAGTACTGAGGTGCAAAAGATTACCCACTTCAAGATATTTTGGTCTGGAGCCCCATCATCTGGGATTCTTATCAAATTAGATATTTCTTAATTGACATAATTGCATATTTCAACTCAATTAATCACTTCATCTCTATTTAATTCCTCATCTAGATGACATTAAATGGTCAGAGAGGAAAAGAAGTGGATAGAGAAGGGAAAATTCCTATTTGAATGCTTGATTCTAACCCTTGTGTTAACAGGGACCAAGTATGTGATATGAGAATTCCTCTGACCTTGTTTACACTTCTCCACACCAATGTATTAACAGTGAAACAATGTAACAGATGAGATACTTGATACATCAGTAGATGAGACATATAAAATACATGTATGTCACTTGTATATTGTAACAGTTTTAAAACACAGCATGCACTATATAATAGAACAAAAGGTCCATTTTGTCAGTCTCTTCCTAATCTTACACAACAGAACTCATGTCAATTATTTTTGCTACTATCCTCTTTTGCAGTTACAAATCTTCTGCGCAATGTGCAAGTGTATTAACTCATTTTCAGTAAAGACATTAAGCATAACAGGCACTTAGAGACACCCCTGGAGTTTTTCCAGTGTGTTTTTGTTAAGCAATATGTACCCTTCAAGGAATTCAGTTGTATAAGCAAACTTTGGCTTCTCTTTCAGTTTACTTGACCTGTGAGTCTTGTTATCCAGAAATGCAGTCTTCACCTTTAAAAAAAACAGTCTTAAAATATAAGCTTGGTAATTTAAGTACAATGTCCTTTTATCAGGCTCCGGCATGCAACAAAGGTGAAAAGTTATTTCCTGTAGACCAACTCATGTAATTTAATGGCATCAAAAGTCTTCAGAAAAATACTGATACTCAGACATTTGTAGCTGGCCCGCATCCCATTAGCGCAGGTGCAGTTCCCATCACACGGGACAGGTACAAGTCCTCATTTGGCAACTATCCCAATTTCCCATCAAAAGTTGTTCATCTCTCCTTACACCAACCTTGTCTAGTCCACCCTAGAAAAATTAGCATCCATGTTACAGAACTCCAGGCATAGTTGCCGAACAGATTTAGATGACAGTGGTAAGAACGTGATTCCTGTCTCTATTACAGCTTCCATCACTACTACCATTGGCAAAGCTACCCAGTGGTATCTTGCAGCCACAAAGTTTACCAGTGTACATAAGACCCAATGAGGCAGGACAATGGTATAAGTACTTAGTATAGACAAAGCTCAGATGTTTTACCCCCCCCTCCCGAAAATCTGAATACCTGCCTCCTGTTTACACTAGCAACTCAATACCAATACAGTACAGCATTTCATAGATTCACAGATTCTAGGGCTGGAAGGGACCTCGAGAGGTCATCAAGTCCAGTCCCCTGCCCTCATGGCAGGACCAAATACTGTCTAGACCAGGCCAGCACAACTCGTAAAGCGGCGAGGGCCATATTACTGCAAAGAAAATAGCTGAGGGCCGAAACCCCCCAGCCGTGCTGAAACAGGCCCCCCCCCCCAGCGCCACCCAACCCCGCCGAACCCCATCCTCCCCCCAGCCCTGACCCCTAGCTCCGAGCCCAGCCCCTCTGAGCTAAGCACCCCTGACCCCATCCCCCAGCAGCCCTGACCCCCAGCTCCAAGCACAGCCCCTCTGAGCCAGACACCCCCGACCCCATCCCCCCACAGCCCTGACCCCTAGCTCTGAGCCCACCCCCTGTGAGCTGAGCAGCCCCCGACCCCATCCCCCAGCAGCCCTGACCCCCAGCTCCGAGTCCAGCCCCTCTGAGCCGGACACCCCCC
>NC_048300.1:159542818-159656819 GCF_013100865.1 Trachemys scripta elegans | reverse complement strand
CCCCCCCCCCCCCACCCCCCCCCAGCCCTGACCCCTAGCTCCGAGCCCAGCCCCTCTGAGCTGGACATCTCCCTGACCCCAGCCCCCGTGAGCTGCAGTTCAAGCCCAGGCCGGGTGCCTCTCCCCTCGCTCGAACTTACCGGCTCTGCCTCGTGCCCAGCGCTTCTCGCCTCAGCAGCCCCGGAAGTGACGCTGGACGCCAGGCAGGAGGAGCGGGAGACGGAGACGCGTGGGGGGGGGCGACCTCACAGCCCTGTGCACCGCGCTCTGACCGCCCTGACAGTTAGAAGCGCGGCTGCCGGGTTCGTCCCCTGCCCAGGGGTAGGGGAGGTCAGGCCCCCCTGCCCCCGCAGGGGGCAAACCCGGCAGCCGCGCTTCTGACGGTCAGGGCAGTCAGAGCGCGGCGCGCAGGGCTGTGAGGTCAGGCCCCCTGGGCAGGGGTGAACCTGGAAACCACCCCCCACCACTTGCCTGCGGGCCGCACAGTGGGCCGCGTGTTGTGCAGGCCTGGTCTAGACTATCCCTGATAGACATTTATCTAACCTACTCTTAAATAAATTTACCTGAATCTATATTTAAATTATACAGCCATAAACCACCACCAAGCCAAGTCCACCAAGAGCATTAGTGTAAACCAAATGATTAAAATGTTAGCAGTTGCCAATGGCCTGAATACACTAATACTCCAACAGTGGCTGCCACGAGTGATAATGTGATGGTGGGAGGTTTTGTGGAAAATACTACTCAGACAAAGCCTTGTTGAAAGTTACTGTAACACACGTACTCATTTCCTCACATCACTACACCTACCTTCTTTTAGCTTCAGCTGCATAACTGTGTTTCAGGTAGCACAGATTCATTTTCAGTGGCTTCCTACTCTGTAGACCAGCACCTTATCTACAGTAGCATTAGTTCCCCCCCCCCTCCAATCAATAATACCCCTGTTGAGCCTCTTGCATTGCACTTTTACCAGCAGCCATCAATGCTTTGCTGATCAGAGACAGGCATCTGACTCTTTCCCCCACCAACAGATGTCAATTAGGACACGGGGAGGCATAATGGTTGTATTATGCACTCCCACAACTGGTTAGGCCCTTTATGCTAGTCTCTTGCTCCCTGGGCTGAGAGCGCTGTGCAGCCAACATGCTCACCTCTGGAGAGGATATGATAACAACAAAGTTACAGTTGAAAGGATGCTGGCTACAATATGGAACCTCTCAAGAATCTGAACATGGACATTGCCTGGGAGGGTGTACTTAAGAGTCAGATTAGGGGCTTTGAAGACTAATGTGTTTAGGGAAGGAGGTGGAGGGACTTAAGTAGAGAAGATGTAGAACTGTTAGTTGGCTTCCACAAAGCTTTAATGTGTAGTTTTGCTGACACTGAAATACCTTGTACAATACCTTAGGCATTATGTCTATATTTAAAAAAAATGCCTCAACACCAATGCCTTTCAGTCATCGAGACCATCCTGTCTGCTCTTTCACCTGATTAAAATCTAAATTAGTTAAGTAACACAAGGATTAATAAATTATTCAGGACAGATACCTAGTCTTCTCACATTTTTAAAAGGATTGCACCCCTCTATGGCTCTGCATAAACAGAATATAATGGCTTGCCTCCCCACATTCACTCAGAAATTTCCCCTTAAATTCATATGTATTGTTCCATTTTTTAAGTGTAGGTAGTTTAGGGCTGGCCAGAAAATGAGATTTCCTGTTTGCAAAAAAATTCAGGTTTCAGAAATTGTTTTAATTTTAATACAAAATGAAATAAAGACTGTTTGAATTTTTTCCATGAAAAACCAAGATCTCTCTCATACATACCCATACACAGAATAGCCAGTGGTCAGGACAGTCACCTAGGATGTGGGAGACTCAAGTTCAAACTTCTGCTCTGCCTGATTTGCTGTCTGGCCTAAAGAATACTTAGTAAGTCCCTGTTCTGCCTGATTCCCATATCTCAGGTGAGCACCCTAACTATTGAGCTTATCTGGTATGTCTCTCTTGTTTTGACCAAAAATTCCATTCTAGACTGAAGAAACCTTCCCAATGAAATTCTCATAGAAATGGATTTATTTCCACAGAAAGTTTCAGTTTTGAATAACTGGAATTTTGTGGCAGAAAAACACTTAATCAAAACATTCTCAACCAGCTCTAAATCTAGATTGCCAAAATACTGTTCATATCCAGTCACCTCTACTGAAACCCTACCTCATCTGATACTAATGCACAGTGGTGCTTCCTTAAGATCAAAATCTCTGTGTTGTTCTTATTCACGGAACATGTTCAATCTGGAATTTGTTTCTTCCCATCCAAATACATTATGGATTAGTATTATATCACATGAGGGGGAAATGCAGCAGAAATCTTCTTACACCATAATAGGGTTTAGCCCTCCCTCAGGAGCAGTTTATCTAACTCTTTCAGGGGCACCTTTGGGGATATTTTACAAACGATTACAATTCCCTTATGATTAACACTTTGACTTCTGGGAACAATTCTTCCCTGCTTTCCATTTTATATTCCCTCTTTCTCTACTTATGTGTCAAGCAAGCAAAAGGAGGAAGTCAGCTGCTGCTGAAGTTAAAGAGGATGCAGTAGTCATGGTAATGAGAAATTGCATCACACTCTTGAGTGGTTGTAATCAAGAAAAAGCTTGAAGTGAAAGTCTATGCTCCTTTTCACCACCACCCCCATTTGCTTTCACTTAATTACATTCCATAAAATGAAAGAACCTTCAGACATTACCAAACCAGCACATTTTCCATTCATATGGCAATATATTGTAGATCTATAATAAATCCCCAGGAATAGTTAATCTGGGAAATTTCCCCTCTGACGTTCAGTTTATCCACCAGCATGATGCACCGCTTTGCGCTTTCACAGCTCCGTCCATTTGAGGATCTCAGCATGCTTTGCAAGCGCTCATTAATCTCACACCGATGGGAATGAGGTGCGGATTCTAACCACCGTGCTAGAGCGGGGACTTAAACCAAGACACGCGGAGGCTCTGTGGCTAACTAGAAGCCACGCAGCCAGTCAGCTGAAAAGCCAGAACTCCTGGCTCCCAACCCCAAGACCACGGCTGCCCTCCGGAACTAGGAAATGGTCGCGATCCCCTCAGCCGGCAGGAGCAGGGCGCTGGGGATGAGTCCGAAGTAGCTCTCGGTGCAGGAGCGGTTCCTGGCAACGCGCACCGGCGTGGAAAATCCCCAAGCAGCAGCAGGACACCAGAGGCACCACTTGTTGCGACTCTCCCGGCCGTCGAAAAAGCTCCAGCTACTCCCCAGCCCTCTTCCCCAGGCACGGGAGCCAGCGCTAGCTCCTGGCTGTACGCTCCAGCTCGCCGGGCCTGGACGCAGCACCGCCCCGCCGGCGGATGCACCGCGCGCCCTTTCACGTTCTGATTTTTATTTATTTATTTATTGCGTGCAGCCGCGCGGTTGCATGAACCCTGCCTGGAAACAGCACCAGGCTCCCTCCACCACCCGGCCGCCGCCGCTTCCCCCTGCCCGCACCGTCTGTCAGCGGCTCCCAGCCCAACCACCAGCCGCTGCTCCAACAGGCTGCTGCGGGGGCCCAGCTCACCACCACCACCCCACGGGCGCCGCCGCTCCCCAGGCGCGGGCCGGGCAGCACTAGTTGCCGTTCCCCGTGGAGGGGCAGCAGGGACCCGGCCCGGAGGCTCTGGGGAAGTTTGCCCGGCAGGACTTTACCTTCTCCTCACTCCGCGAACAGCTTCGGGCGGCGGCAGCTGGTGCTGGAGGAGGGAGGCGGCGAGGTAGCGGCTGCACCGGCCGGCGCTGTCACGCTGCAGAGGCGAGGCAGGGAAGGGCCGGGCCGGGCGCCGCGCGGAGGAAGGCGGGGGGAAGAGGGGGAAGTGCGGTCCCCTGAGTAAATTGTGGGCTGACTGTGACGTAACAATGGTGCTGGGGACAAATGAGAAGCTGTCTGGAAAGGGGGGCGCTATGACGTCATGATCGCCAGGACCAATCCAGGGATAATGGAACGTTCGGGACTCGGGAGCCCCACAGGGACAGGAAGAGACGGGGCGGGGAGAAGGGGGCGAGACTGACTGGCAGGGGAGCCCTGGGAGCGAAGGGCAGAGACTCGCCTGCTGACGGGCAAAGCACCGGCATGGGGACAAGTGAAGCACGATCCCGAGGAACAGTTGGGGTGGCGAGGTCCGATCCAGAGGAGACGGGGGTAGTGGGGCTGGGGGAGGAGTGAATGGCGGGGATGGGGATTGGTTGCGCCCCATCGCGCCCCTCCCCTCTAGCCCCCCTGAGCAAAGCTACACAGCCCGGCCCGGGACCGTTATGTCTCCCATCCAGTCGGGCCCCTCTGCCGCTCAGAGCATGCCCCACGCCGCATGCGGGGCGGGTCCGCGCTGAGCTCACCGCTGTCTGCCGCTGGAAACCCAAACTCTCGGCTCATCACCCCAGTCAGCCGGCGGCCGAGGCAGCCAATCAGGGCGGTTGTGGGGAGGTGCTGCCTAGGCTCCCCCACTCCTCCTCACTGCTAGGGTGACCAGACACTGCCCGCCCCCCTGCTAGGGTGACCAGATAGCGAATGTGAAAAATCAGGACAGGGTGTTGGGGGGGTGGGAATAGACTCTTATATAAATAAGAAAAGGCCCCGAATAGCGGGACTGGCTCTTTAAGATTGGGACATCTCGTCATCTTACCCCCTGTAGTGAGAGCGGGTGGCAGAGCGGGCCCTGAAATGGTGCAGGCAGGGCCAGTGCAACGACTAGGTGGACGCCTAGGGCGCCAAGTGGTTGGGGGCGCCAAAAATCGGTGCCCCAAACATTTTTTAAAAAAAGCTGAACACAAGGCTGTCGCTGCTCCCCGGCTCCAGAGGGACTGCCTGGGGCACAGCAGTCCCTCCCCCCAGGGGAGCAGCCGGTGGCAGAGCGGGGAAGGGGAGGGTCCAGCGCTAGCAGCTGTGCCTTCTTCTCCCCGCCGCGGGCCGAGTCGGACTCCCTGCTGCCCCCAGAGCTCTCCTCTGAGTCGGGCACCCCTCCCCCAGCCAGCGCCACCCCCTCCAACACCCACTGACCAGCTACCTTCTCTCCTGTGCACTCCCCGCCCCACCCTGTCCTGCCACTTTTGCCTCTGGGCAACCTCCACCCAGAAACCCCCCCTCAGCCAGCCATGGTCACCTTCACTCCTGCATCAACCTCGGGGACCCCCTCCCATCTGCCATCTCCCTTCTGCCCACTCCTTCCTTGTGCAAACCCCTCCATGCCACCTTCACCCCCCTGCAACAACCCCGGGCACAGACACGCCCCTGCCTGCCAGCCCCTTGCAACAACCCCCTCCTGCCCACTTCTCCCTTGTGCCACTTCCTCCCTGCCACTGCACCCCCTGCAATGAGCCCCTTTTGCCTCTGTGCAGTCTTTTCCCTACCACTACACCCCCGCTCCCTCCACCTCTTGGCCACCTCCACCCCCTGCAACAATCCCATGCACCCCCCTCTCTGCCACCTTCACCCCCTGCAAGAGCCCCCATACGATCCCCCTCTTTGCAGGCCCCCCCCCCGTGGCCCCTGCACTTTGTGAACATCTGGGCCCCTGTGGAGAACTTGGCCATAGGAAGGTGGGGGCTGGACATCGGGGGGGGGGGGGGCGCAAGGTGGAAGTTTCGCCTAGGGCGCAAAATATCCTTGCACTGGCCCTGGGTGCAGGAGGTTGCTGCACTGAGCGTGGCTTGCTTTCAGGACACAGCACAAGGGTTAATGACCCATGGGCTCCCACACAGGCAATGTCTGGAGCAAAGGGGTAACATGCAGGGCAAGGCAGGACTTTGGTCCAGCCGGCCAGCCTGGCAATAACCATCCCATACATTCTTTCATTGTCCCCTGTTGATGTTTTCTGATCACATTAGCACTGCTAAATGGAGAGGGCTTCTGGAACAGCCTGTTATTTAGGTTGCCTGACCCTTCCCTGCAAGTGTCAGGAGCACTTGTACTCTGGTCGCTAGCCCTGCTGACACATCTACACTGCTGTTGTAACCCTTGCTGCCTAGATTAAAACTAGCAAGGGTTTGCCTACCTGCACTACAGTCACACCTTCACTTGCATTGTAGATCTACCTCATAAGACCTTGTTTTCAGTTGCTTATAACTTTGCTGAACTTCAACAGTTTGGACTGAAATTTTGCATGCCAAGTGTCTGCCTCAGGCTGAATTTTTGGGGAAAATGTTAAGCCAAAACAGTTCACCTGTGTCTGAGAATAAGACTAGGGAAAATATATTATCTTTCTCATGTTAACTAAGTGTGACCCTTTCTTTGAAAAGCTGTAGCCTGTGCACTGAGTGAGGCATAGATCCTGTGGAGAAATATCATGTGATCATATAATTAAAGAGTGTATCATTCATATGCATAAGGGGTTGAATTAAGGTTTCATAGGCAACTATAATTCTGCCATTTTCTAACGTTTGAGTGCTTAACTGTGCAACCTTAATAACATTACAGTAGTTTAATGTAGTTTTGTGTAATATAATAAATACAGTTCTAGATAACTATCCTCTTTCTCTCTCTCTCTCTAGTTACCCAACTCCTCACAAGAATATCTGAGTGTTTACAAAAGTTACAGTATCCACAGTTAAATTATATTCTGGGTTTCTTTCCAGAAATTAGGGTACTTAATAGAGAAATAAAATTCCCCTGCTCCAGGGGTGTTTGCCATCCAAATTAGATAGTCTTTAACACAGGAAATAAGGACAATAAATAAAGGGAGGGAATTGTGAGATAAACTAATAGTAAGGCTGTGAGTCTGTCACATAAGTCATGGATCCCGTGACTTTCCGTGACCTCCATGACTTCTGCAGCAGCCAATGTGCCTGGCTCAGGGGCAGCACAGGCAGTCCCAGCAGCAGCCGGTGCGCCTTGTGCAGGGTCAGTCTGAGGCCACCACCATCAGCAGAGTTTGGGTGTGGGAGGGGGTTGGGGCACGGGATGGGGTGAGGCAGGCTCTGGGCGGCGCTTACCTGGGGGGGGGGCTCCTCGGAAGCGGCGACATCCCCCTCGCTTAGCTCCCAGGTGGAGGTGTGGCCAGGCAGCTCTGTGCACTGCTTCTGCCTGCAGGCACCACTGCCGCAGCTCCTATTGGCCGTGGTTCCCGAAGCGAAGCCAATGCTCTGGGTGGAGGCAGCCCGCAGAGCTGCCTGACCACCAGGCCTCCACCTAGCAGCTGAGCAAGGAGGATGTCGCCACTTTCGGGGAACCCCAAAGATAAGCAATGCGCAGAGCCCTCCTCACCCCATCCCGTGCCCCAACCCACTGCCCCCTCCCAAACCCAAATTCTGCTGCTGCCCGAGGAGGGAGGGAGGCCCGGAGTCAGGTAGGGAGCCTGCTGGCCCCGCCAACACCCCCCATTCTCTCCCAGCACCAGCGGGGGTCCCGGGCCACGCACCACTGCCCATGCCTCCCCCAGCACCAGCAGGAGTCCCGGTCCATGTGCTGCTGGCCATGCACCGCTGCTCATGCCCCCCAGCACCAGTGGGGGTCCCATGCCATGCGCCATCACCCACCCCTGTCCCCCTCAAGCACTTGGGCCACCTTCCCCCAGCCCCCGTGGGGTCCCCAGGCAGCCCCCCTCCCAAGTTTTATTCACTGGTATTTTTAGTAAAAGT
The DNA here is from genome assembly GCF_013100865.1 of Trachemys scripta elegans. NCBI lineage: Eukaryota > Metazoa > Chordata > Testudines > Emydidae > Trachemys > Trachemys scripta. The sequence goes on along the minus strand of NC_048300.1, from coordinate 159,649,180 downwards.
TATGGACAGGTCACCAGCCGTGAATTTTTGTTTATTAAAAATATCTGTGACTAAAATGTAGCCTTAACTAATAGTAATGTGTCAATTGGGGAGGGGAACTAGCTCCTAAATACTCATACTTTATGGAAGCAATTGCTGTAATTGCCACAATGATTTTATGCAATCATGACTAGGAGGTGAAATGATCCATGGGAAATTACAGTAGAAGGGGGAGATAATGGAGATTGTTTCACATCACACTATTCAAAATGTTTGTGAATCTCTGAGTTAGAGGCACAGACTAAGAGGTCCAGGAGGAAGGAAAGTATCAGGGGGTAGCCGTGTTAGTCTGTATCTACAAAAACAACAAGGAGTCTGGTGGCACCTTAAAGACTAACAGATTTATTTGGGCATAAGCTTGCGTGGGTAAAAACCTCACTTCTTCAGAAGAAGTGAGGTTTTTACCCACAAAAGCTTATGCCCAAATAAATCTGTTAGTCTTTAAGGTGCCACCAGACTCCTTGTTGTTTCAGGAGGAAGGAAGGGTTTTCCTCAGTCCCCTTAGCATAGAGTCTACACAGATAAAACAACTTTGAGGGGCCATCTAAAGCGCGGGACTAGCTGGGCTAGACAATTGGATTGACGCCATTTTTTTGTTTGGGACAACATGTTGTAGAACCATTAGGGAATCATGTTTAAGCCTATGTCACAATTCCCTAATGGTTCTATTACATGGACTGACAGAATTACACTTGTAAACAAACCCCAAGTTTAGTTTAAACTTTTGCCGACAAACAAGATTATAACACAGTTTGGTTGGCTAGAGTGGCAAGGGTCAATCATTTTTAAACCAAATAAAAAACAAACAAAATAAAACTGCTTTATCTAAAGTAGAGATGTAAGTTAAAGGATGTATGGGGTTTTTACCCTTGGTTGTCCACAACCAGCTTTAAACTGTTTTGCCACTATGTAAGGCGGGCCTAAATCGCTCAACTTTTCAGTCCTAAATCACTCTGACAAACAATTATTATAATCTACAAATTGACCATCAGCAGACTATTTAAAAAACAAAAACTAGGATTTGTATGGATGGTGAGGGAGATAGCAAATGCATCTTCTGATTATTGCTAGTTAAGAAGCTTTAAAAAAAATCTGTTACTTTGAAAACATGCTAAAAAAGGATTTTTACTGAAGTAGTTTTACTTACATTATTTTCTCTGATTCTGTTACACAGTTTAGATTTTGAAGTAAGTTAGTAACTGGTGGAGTAATTCCATTAGTACTGTAATTATAAAATGCCCTTCAAGACCAGTTTTCAGCAACACTTTGTCTATCGTGTCTCTGAGCTGGATGATATAAAGTACACGTTGGTAAGATTCCAAGTTTTATCTGCCAATTCATGTCTCAATATTGGACTGGAATATCACTGTAGATCTCTTTATTAAATAAACTGCCAAAAGTAATACGGATTTCAAATTTAGTTAGTATTTTATTGTGATGAATAGATTGCAGAAGTGTAGAAGAGAAAAGGGGGATGGGTGATATCTTCCCATTTAAAATTCCATACACATACACTCACACACATTCTCTCTCTCTCTCTATAATCACCTGCTCCTGCATCGTTGATCACTCTTTTATTAACAGAAAAATGAAAAAATCTATAGAGAACATTGTCAGAGTAAGGATTTTGTCTTGAACCCTAAATTCACAAGGCACATTATGTCTGAAAGACCAAGGCCTACATTTTTAAAAGCATCCAGTGACTTTGGGTGTATGACTTGAGACTTGGCCATAATTTCCAAGGGCCTGAGAACTCACATCCCTTTTTGACTTCACCTGGAACTTGGTGTGTTCAGCACTTCTGATAAATCAAGCTCAAGATATCTCAGCTGCAGCACTTCAAACAAGTTGCCACTTAAGAGGCTCTTAAGTTTGAAATCCATTTCTTTTAGACATTGGAGGAATATTCATTTCAGCCTATGGCCCCAGTCCTGCTACTAATGAAGGCAATGGTAGTTTTGCCATTGATTTTAATGGGAGAAGGAGCAGAGCTGTTTTTCCACTTCAGTTAAGTTGTCTTTGCATGCCTATAGAATGGAACAGGTGTTTTCACACCTGTAGAGCTAAAATTGGCTTGAAAATGTGCTTTAGATAAACTCATTCCTTGGGCCCCAGCAGTCTGCTGTCTAACACATTTGTGTCTCTGGTTTATGGATGAATTATGATTCCTTAAAGTGTTACTTTCACAGCCAAAACAGCTTTTGAAATCTGAAAAATACTTAAACAATTAAGACCCAATCTAGTATTTTTTAAAATAAAAGTACCACCCCAGAGCTGCATGTAAAGGAGAGAAGTAGAAGGCAGGGGAGCAGAGATACTGCTTCCAAGGATAGGTAGGCGGAGCTCAGTAAAGCCCTCTGAGGCAGAATGAAGGTGCTAATGGGACTATTCCATAGCAGATATTTAAGGTGTGAACTTCGTATCTCTCAAGTGCCCAGTCTCTGTGGTATAAAAGTACAAAAATGACTCAGAACCCACTATAGTCAACTGGAGTTTTTCCATTGCCTTCAAGGGCTTTGCATTAGGCCCTGTGTGCCTGGTTGTCTCCTTCTCCCACAACTGCTAGCACTTGAGGGAGGGAGTGACCATTATTAGTTAGTGGAGGAAGATCCTTTTGAGCACCCCGATGTGGGCTGCTAGAAGCCCCTCCTCCAGCCTAGGTAGTGGAGGGAGATAGGGGATAGGGGTTTAGTTTTTGCTAGCAGGTTCCCAGTGTGACAGTTTGCAAATGGCCCATGAGCAGCTGTTTCCCTGCTCACCCAGACATCTCTAGAGTGTGCCCAAGCAGACCTTGTTATCAATCAGAAAAAGAGGACAAGGTCATTAAAAGTGAAATGCAATCTCAGAATTATCCAGTAATCAGAATTAAGCAATCAAACAGATTGTGGTTTAATTATTTAAGAGCTTTTCAGATTTGGAATGTAGCTTTGGTATTAAGAGTAATACTTTAACCAAAGGCTCAGGCAGAGGTCAGATTTTTAGACTGTGTATACCGAGACATGACACCATAGGTCAGGGGTTTGGAACATACATCACAACTGCACCATGAGTGAAGATATTACTCTTATTAATGACGCGAAGGCCCCTTTCTGCAGAAATCCACTGACACTGCAGGTGGAATGCTGTGTTTAGTAAGTTATTGGCACCTCATTATCAGAAAGATGTACATGAAGTAGGAGGAGGTCAGAGCCCAGCAACAAAAATGATCAGGGACTTGGACAGAGAAATTTGAGGAAGTTTTAAATAATACTTTGCATTCATATAGCATCTTTCATGCAAGAATCTCAAAGTACTTCATATACATTAGTTCTCACAATGCTTATGCGAAGGGCTGAGCACTTACGGAAATCAGGAATAAGTGATTAGTCCTTGATGAAAACAGAACTCGAGTCATGACATGCCAGCTACTGCTGTAGTCATTAGACACACTTCCTCCTTACATATGTACTATAGAGCTTGGCTAAATGAGGATTAAGTGGGACATAATAAATAACTACTAATATTTAAGGGTATAAATACCAAGGAGGAAGAGTAATAATTTGTTAATATTAGGCAGAAATCTCTTGACAATAAGAGAACCATGAAACAATCTAAAGAAGTAGTGAAAGCCCCATCCCTGGAGATATTTAAAATAGGGGGGACAAAAAAATTGAAAGATATATTTCAAGGAACAACTCCACATTGGTATGGAGCTGGATTAATAAATATTTTTTCTGCTACAATTTTATGTCAGTTTGAAGCCACAGGCACTGCTAGATATAAATGTTTAAAATATTATTATATTTTATTTGATTAGAAGGTTATAGACATCACCATTCATTATTTGCCACTCTCCCATTTAGTCCAAAATCCTCAATCTTGTGTTTCATTGGCTTCTGTCCAGGCTTACTTAGGCAGCTTCAGGTTTTTTATCAGCAAGGTAAGGGGGATATGATTACAGCTCCCTTTAAATCAAATATTGTACTAAAAGTCTTAGGTTTAAATTTCAATATCTACTCCCTCTACTGAATACAGTATTTTCTTCTTTTGTACCAACCACAAATGCTTCTCTTCATGCTGTTTGTACAACTGTGTCCAACTACATAATTACTTGATCCTCGTGGAAAAAGTTTCTGACCAAGTTTCTTTTTGCTTCAGTGTTTCTTGCCTGGCAGGTATTATAAACAGATGATTGGTTGAAGCTTTGTTCTGACTATTTTAACACCACAGCACAAGACCAGCTGTGAACAAACTAACCCTTCTTTCCTAGAGATGAGCTAATTACTGGCATTTGTATTTTTAATATTTACTTTATTCCTTGAGAGTGCTTTTGCTATCCATCTCATCCCAATGTAATTCATGTCAGGCCAGTCCTGCCCCTATTGAAATCAGTGGCCAATTTCCCACCCATTACAATGTACTGTCATGCCCTGTCTGAACATTTCTAACCCAGTTCCTGTGATTCACATTAACACAGAAGCTGCTGCCCTAAGAGAAACTGAAGACTTACTGACAGGTTATAACTGGATTTTCATTCTCACTTATTCTTTTACATCTCATTGCAGTACTCAGTGCTGTAGGCAACTGATTACTCTCTAAGGCCTTGGATTACACCTAAATATTAGATTAACCTAGCTAGCTCTGTTGCTCAGACCTGGGTTGAAATATCAAACTTACTATGAATTCCCAGAGCCAACTCTACCATGTAGGTGGAACAGGTGGTGACTAGCAACAGGAAAATATATAGTTTCAAGACTACGAAAATCCAGGTCAAATAATTAAATTTGTATTTCCCATTCCTGCTAGTACATCTTCCTCTCATGTTATGTTTCCTTCCCATTTCAGATAGAAACTGTAATTAAAAACCTCCCAGTGTTGACACTTCTTATCCAAGCCAGTCAGGAGCACATACATACTTATTTGACATCAATGTTAGCCCTGCCACCTTGTGATTGCCTTGAACCGAGAAAACAGCAAGCTCTGCAGATCTTTCCATCAGATATCATCCCCCTGGCCCTTGTTGGCAGCCAATAGAGCTGTCCGTGGAAAATGCAGGAGAATTTTAAAAAGGAAGGGGTGGCTAGAGCCAGAAAAAGACAGAAGAGGAATGAAGATAAAAGAGAGGATGAAAGGCAAATAAGGAAGATAAAAACACTGAGCACTCAGCATCATGAAAGCACTTTACACAGAATAAACTAAACCTCCAACCACCCCTCTGAGATTAGGAGGTCTCATCAGGAGTTTTTCTATTCACCTGCATGGCAAAGAGAGGTTAAGTGACCATCTAGGCAAGGGTATTAGCATCTTCACTAGGACTGGGATAGCTCAGTGGTTTGAGCATTGACCTGCTAAACCCAGGGTTGTGAGCTCAATCCATGAGGGGGCCATGTAGGGATCTGGGGCAAAAATCTGTCTGGGGATTGGCCCTGCTTTGAGTAAGGGATTGGACTAGATGACCTCCTGAGGTTCCTTTGAACCCTGATATTCTATGACTGGCATTCAGGAACTTCTAACTCCCAGGTCTGTGCTCAGCCTGCATCTCTCTCTCAGGGAAAATCCTGTCTCATATAAACTACTGTGTCTCCCGTTGCAGCAGAACTAGTTTCATTCTCTTGTTTCATGTTGCAGTGGATGGGCCAGGATTCCAGGGGTACCTCAGCTCTGAGGCAGAGGATCCTGGAGCTTGCCATTCTTCCCTCCCCCACCCCCTGAAGAAGGTGCAGAAAGGCCATAAAGCTTTGTCCTACTTCTCTCTTCCCTGGCCTTTTATTTGTTTATTCCCCTCACGGTTTCACATCTGAATTTAGATTCTAAGCTCTTCAGACAGGGACTATATCTTTTAATTACTGGAGAAAGCAGCTTCTGGGTGCTATAATTGTAATAGCACAAGGGAATGACTTGAAGTTTAAGTCTTAACTCTGAATTACATTGAATTATTGATTGGAAGCCTGATCTTTGACTACATCTGTGTATTCTTTTTGGGGGTACAGTGCATGGATTGCAGTGTTAATCACAATCCACTCCATGGAAGGAAGGAAGATAGATCTCACAATTTCAAGGTGCAACACTACAGCTGTGGACTCTGAAATTCAGTCAACAGTTGCTGCACCTCCCCATCTTTTTCACCTCCCCAACTTACAACAGTTGTTGAAGTAGGATTTGTCTATGGCATTATATACAATAATTGGGTGGGTATGAATATGACACTATATTTCCATGAGAATATCAGCTATTCTAATTCATTTTCCAGGAGCAATTAGTTATAGCATTCACTTTTAACAAACATCGCAAATTGAAACCATATGCCTATATATTTTATTACTATTCATGTTTATATAGTACCACAGGTGAACATATTTTACAGATATATGTGAAGACAAAAATCCTTGCCTTTATAATCTAATTCAGAGACAAACACTTCAGGAAGAAATCAAGCACAAAAAGGGATACAGGAGTAGATATCAAAAATTAAACAAAAAGAAGACGTAGAGAGCCCAGTCCTGCACCACTGAAATCCAAGCTATTGACTTCAATAGACATAGGATCAGACCCATAATGCAATGAATACTCACCAGCTATGGAGAACGCTGTTTTTCTGATAAAAAAATCTTCTGCAAGGACATCCTTCCCAACCTTTTCCAGATTTTCACTATCCAACTTTTGGATATTTATCCCTGGAGATGGTAATAGTGCTGGTTTTCAGAAGCATTGAGCACCCTCCTCGTCGGTTAAAGTCAATGGCAGCTACACTGAAAATAGTCAGACTCCATCTGTGATTGTTGGTTCCCATCCATTTTGATGTAACCACAGCCAGTAGTAAAATTATTCAAGACAGCACCTTTGCTTGGCGCAAATAGTGAATCATGACAATTAAATGTGGAAGAGTCAGGGGGAAAGCATTTTGTAAATGGTCTGATTTATTCATTTAAAAAAAACCCCAAACATAGCATGTACATAATACCAACAAGGAATAGCAACCAAAAGGAATGAAAACCAGTCAGACAAAAAACAGCTGTCAAATGCTTTCAGATTTGGCTTGTTCTTAACTTCCCAGTGCCAATTTTTGTGTATACATATATCCTTGCCACTAAGTATGTTGTGAAGGGGTTGTTTCCCTCTCCAAAATTCTAGTGCAGCATGCCTCATTTTCCTTCCTGGGTCCTATGTAATGGCAGGAGAAGACTGATGTTCCAAAACAAAGGGCTTATCTATATAGGGAAATTGACCAAAATAAGTATTCTGCAATAGCTCCATATATGGACAGGGGTGCTGGAACTAGGGGCATTGGGGATGTGGCAGCACCGCCTGGATTGAAGTAGTAATAACAACCACATACATGGTTTCTGCTTTCAGCACCACCACTATAAAAATGTTCCAATGCTCCTGTGTGTGGACTCTCTTATTCCATGGGGAGTTATTCTGGGAAAGCTATTGCAATTTAAATTCATTCCTTCATTTATTTTGGACTAAATGCAGACATGTGCAAACTCTTCCCTCCTGAGGTGTGGTATAATAAAATCTTATTAACACATACTATATATCTCCTCCCACCTGTACCTTCTCAGGGTTTCTTCACTTGGTTTGTCCAAATTCTCTCAAATTCCTCTTTATTCTTGTCAGCATACTCACTAGGGTGAGAGTAACCTTTTTAATTTTGTATCAGGAGTTCAGAAGTCCTTCTCCTAAGGCACAGGGGTAAGGTTCCAGGAAGTCTTTACCCTTTCCTGAGCCTTTTCCCGTTGGAGAAACTCCCAAATATTCTCTTCTCTCTCCATAGTGGAGGACAGGATCTGTCTTTTATATCCTGCTTTCTCTTTCTCAGCAGAACTTGTTGTCACCTATGGTCATATAATCTGTGAGGACAGCAAGCACAGGTAGTTGCTGAGCCTGAACCTCTCTTAAAAACCATGCCGCCCGTTACCACACATACTGAAAAAGCCCACATGCACGCGATACATGGAGTAGGAGGTTAAGGCCTAAACTTTCAAAAATGACCAATAATTTTGGGTGCTTCAATTTTTCATTACTCAGCTTGAGATAACTTCTCAAAATGGGCAACCAAAAATTGAAACACCCAAAACTACTGATCACTTTTGATAACTTAGTTCTACAAAAACAACAAGGAGTCTGGTGGCACCTTAAAGACTAAAAAATTTATTTGGTAACACGGCTACCCCCGATACTCAGTTCTACAGAGATGGATTGGGCCTGTGACCAAATCCTGCTTATGTCACCCCTGAAAACAAGAGTTGCCTAGTGCATCTGGTTACAGTTGCAGTGGGGTCTACAAAAGGTAATGTGCGTTGTGGTAACATCGCCAGAAATCCAAGATGTTTTGGATAGAAGGTGTTTCAGTATAAGTTTATTCCTGAAAAGGCTAAAGTGTTTTTCTCTTAGACAGCCGTACTGTGCTTCGTGCTTCACACAATTATCAAGGACTGTCTAGATCAAGAGATAAGTGCTCTTTTTTCATGTGAGTGTGTATACATATAATAAGATATATACCTCTTCCCCTGCCACCCTTGGTCTGTCTCAACCATTTAGATTGTGAGCTCCTCGTGGCAAGGACAGTCTCTTACAATGTATTTGTACAGTGCCTAGCGCAATGAAGCCCTGATTGTGGTTGAGGCCTCTAGGCACTATCATAATATAAACCATAGCAATGTTATGAAAAAGGTATGGAATGGCTCGCCCATTAAGTGTGATGATCTGGTGGTCCCTTCTGGCCTTAACTTGAAGTAATCACCCAGGGAGAAATTCTCTACAGAAAGATTGTGTGTAATGCAAGCAGTCACCAGGGGATAGCATGAGATTAGCAATCCAGGCTCACCCCAGAGACCACATGGCCTCAGTGGAGGAGTGTGGAGCTAACAAGGTTTTCCACTTCCAAACGTAGTGGTTGGAGGCTGCAACATTATGTGTTTTAAGCAGTTGGCATGAGTGAGCAGACGGAGTTTCTGTGGGTCCCTGAAGAGAAGTAGATACAAAAAGATGTTACTTCTTGGGACAGGGGCCAGAGTGGCTTATCCGGGGTTTCTACAAAAGAGGGTTGCAGATAGTTTGTTCCTGCTGCTGTTCAAGGCAACAGGGCTGATGTACATTTTTGTAAATAATACATACATTTTGTAAATAATACATTATGACTCCATGTCACTGATTTCTCACCTAAAGGGAAACCACCCTTCCAGGACCCAAATTTTGGCTGCCGCATAGCCAGGGGGCAACCATAATAAAAAATAATCAACAATAACACTGTATTGGTTCACTTAATACTTCTTTAGTTTAATTATCCTGTGTATGTGCAGACAATACATGAATATACACTCTTTTGAATTTTGAGGTTCCTTGTATTTCTTATTAGGATGCCACTTGGACAATCTTTCACTACAAATACATTTAAAGACTGAAATCCAAGTTTTTCAGATCTCTTGCTCATCTTTCCACTTTAAGGTATTTTGAGATATGTGCACCTGACATTTCTTCTGTGCCACTGGCACAGCGTTTGGGCTGTAGCTTTTGATTATTCAAACTTCCTGTTTATTCAGCTTATTTAAAGTTTCTATCCAAGCTCTAGCTCTAGGTTGCATGCCTAAATTTAGTCTGTCGTTAAGACCTAAACATCTGAGAAATTTATGCCACTATGATCTTGGGCCTAGACCTTGCAAACACTTAAAAGCAAGCTTAACTTAAACCATTTGAGTCGTCGCACTGACAGGATTACTTGTGCTTAAAGTTAAGCACGTGTAAGCGTTTGCAGGATCAGGACCGTGGTGCATGACCTGATTCCTTCCTAGCAAGACTAATACATTAAACTAGCAACTGGAATATTGCATGAGTGTCTATACATGCCAAATTGTAGTTTTTAAAAATATGATACAGCTCACCTGGGGCCCAAGAGTATAAATTTTACTTTCGCTGGTGAAAAGTCAATAGTACCACTCATGTGAGCAGGTGCTTGCCAGAGGAATAAAAGTTATACAATCTAGTCCTTGATCTTTGACTGTTCTTGTTTCTCTCATATGACTCCATTATTTAAAGGCCTTTAACAGGCTTCCTCTTTCTCTGTGTATTTAATATAATGTTTTATCCTTAGCATGTGAGGCTAAGCTCGTCACGTTTTGTGTACTGTGGTTTCTGTATATACACATATCGTTTTCTGGTTTATGTCTAGCACAGGGATGGGCAAACTTTTTGGCCTGAGGGCCACATCTGGGTATGGAAATTGTATGGCAGGCCATGAATGCTCACGAAATTGGGGGTTGGGGTACAGGCTCTGGCTGGGGGTGCAGGCTCTGGGGTGTGACCAGAAATGAGGAGTTCAAGGTGCGGGAGTGGGCTCTGGGCTGGGGCAGGGGCTTGGGATGCAGGGTGGGGGAGGGGATGAGGGCTCCGGCTAGAGGTGCGGGCTCTGGGGTGGGGCTGGGGATGAGGGGTTGGGGTGCAGGACAGTGCTCTGGGTTGGGACTAAAGGGTTTGGAGGGTGGGAGGGGGATCAGGGCTGGGGCAGGGGGTTGGGGTGCGGGAGGGGGTCAGGGGTGCAGGCTCTGGGCAGCATTTACCTCAAGCAGCTTCCAGAAGCAGCAGCATGTCCCCCCTCCGGCTCCTACACCTGTCCGCAGGCACCACCTCTGCAGCTCCCATTGGCCGTGGTTCCCGGCCAATGGGCGCTGCGGGGGCAGTGCTTGGGGTGGGAACAGCGTGCAGAGCCCCTGGCTGCCCCTACATGTAGGAGCCGGAGGGGGGACATGCTGCTGCTTCTGGGAGATGAGCGGAGTGGGGCAAGCCCCTGAGCCCGCTCCCCAGCTGGACCGCCAGAGCCCCGGATCCTGTTCCCCAGCAGGAGCTCGAGGGCCAGATTAAAACATCTGGAGGGCCAGATGTGGCCCCCGGGCTGTAGTTTGTCCACCCCTGGTCTAGCAGTTACATTTTTACCATTTGCTAGCCTTAAACATCAGGCTTTCATCCATTCCCTTTTAGTGGTGGTCTTTATTTTCAAAAATATAAAAAATTGGCTGGTTATTACAATTTTTTAAAAAGGCTTAAAACATATTGTTCTACTTACTAGGCTTGTCTCATATTGTTCTGTCATTTAATGTAGAGCGCTGTGGCATGCATGATAGGCAGTTTTCTAACACTGAAATAAAGTATTGAGGTTAGGATTTGCCTTTTTTAAAAACTTTGTAACCAAAATGAGGCTCGGTTACGCTTTTTCTTCAGGAAGGCTAATTTAAAAAATCCAAAATGTATTGAAACAAAGATAAAGGCTCACAGGAGGAGTTACTTTCTTCTAACATTGACAAAGGCTGTTTATTAGAATCAGGAAAACAGCATTACCTCTAAAGTTAGTGTGTCTCTGTACCTGTTTTACTTTAGAGCTTCTTTCTAGAACATCACTGCCTTCAACCTAACCTCTGCTACAGAAAGCACCCGCACACACACAATTACATCCCCCAAATACCTGTGCAAAAGGAATAGTCATAGAGGACAAGGAAACTCTTATAGCTTCAGGTATGTGGTGCCAGAAGCTCTTCTGCCAACATATAAAAGTGCCTCTGCATTCATACCTGCAGCATCACTACCTGATGCTATCATTACACAAGTTAAGAGTTGTGTATGCTCCAGTTTATTGCTGTAATGTGCTGAATTTTGGGCAGTCATTGCTAGCTCATTAAAAACGTAAAGCTTGCTGCTTCAGTGTAATCTGTGCTAAAACAGACCACTTCAACACTTGAATGTTGCTTTTAATGTGAAATTAGCGCATGTGGATGCTTTTAGTAAAGAGTATTTGTTGTATTTTATTATATAATAAAAGATGTAATGGAAGCTGTTCAGAGAATATGCTCACTAGTAATGGAAGCCAGGATACAGCGTTTTCCCACAGCTGTTAATGAAGGGAGATGTTAATGAAAACCCTCAGTGAAATGATTCCAGTTCTTCCTCTTGTTTTGGCCAACACTGAGGTAGTTGCCTGGGTACATTTCTTGTTTGGAGCATTGATCATATCAGTTAAAAACGTCACACTTTTGATCTAGCTCTTTGTTGAGAACTCTGCAAAGAAAACAGAAGTCAGGACATATAGTTCTGGCTTATCTCTCAGTGAGTAGAATAGCTGTACATATTCATATTCAAAGACTCATCAGAAAACCCCATCCTACATTATTCATTAGCTATTGGCAGATTTATTCGTTTCCATCCAGCTAATAAAAACAGCGTGTATAGCAATGGCATCAAAGCAATGTGTGAAAGCAGCATTATGAGAGTCTTAGCACAGCAGCCCACGCTGTTAATAACAGAGATGACTACATACATTTTTTAAACTAAGGTCAATTATTCTCAGCAACAAGTTAGAATGGCTGATTTCTGACATTTAAGAATTGGCAGTGTTGTGTGTTGGTACCAAGAATGTGTGAATGGCCAGGAAAGGTTGAGATGACAGTAATTCGTCAGTTATGTTTGTACAGCACCTAGCACAATGGGGTCCTGGTCCATGACTGGGGCTCCTAGGTGCTATTGCAATACAAATACAGTACAAATAATCAAAAGGGAATCACAATGATTCTGTCAGGTTAAAATCCTGGGGGCGTTAAGTAGCAAATGTCTTTATTGCAGTATCCTTAACAAAAGCCATTACTTACAGTTTACCACCTCAATTCTTGAATAGTTACTTGATCTAGTGCTAACAACTACAACAATTCTGTTTAACTCGGATGATAGAGGCCCATGGTTTTGGACCTGTGGAACCAGGGTGCTCGTCCCAGTTCCCCGCTAACCTGAGGCATTCTGCCAAATACAGCACCTCCTTTTCTAAAGGCATGTAAAAATCAACAAGTCAAGTAACTTGCTACAAATCTATCTGTAATGTTTTCACAGAAATGATATGGACAGCTGGATATTAGGAAGTCTATAGGAACCCTTGTTTGTTCTTAGACAAATGGAGAAGAGGAAAATGGCTACATTTATCAAATTGTATTGTGTTAGAAATACATTAATGATTAGTGTTGTGCCTTTTGCTTGTTTTACAAAACACAGGTAATATGAAGAAAGTACCAGGCAAATCTGACCCTCAGCTAATCATGCTTATAAACTCTGTACAACATCTAAGAATTAACTTATTGCACACTACTGCCCCATCAGGTTTCTGGTAGATTCCAGAACATAGAACACAGTGAGTGTCTCTAGACTATGGCTCACAAACCACTTCCAGGGATACTACCCTATTCCCGTACACTATGATTAGTTGAACCAGCTAGCATCTTTCATGATGCTAGTAAACTGCAATGTAGCTTGGTACACTTGAGGAACTCTTCATTTCTGGCTGGAATATCTCCACTTCCTTTCCTTTTTAACTCAAAAATTCCATCATAGAAATGCCAGCTGTCACTTGGACCACATACAAAATGGTTCTCCACAATGGACGTTATGCCAACACCTTTGTATCTGTAATAACAATATCTCTGCTTTGATAAAGTGATTATGCAAATAATTTGCATATAATCAATATTTAAAATATTTTAATTATTAGTGCATTCAGATTACGTGGAAAAGAGCTACACAGAGGGCGGATGCAAGGTTTTCCTGGGTTGGGACATTTCATTCTCTGACTAGTTAGTGCCCGTTCTGCTGCTATGTGCTACATCTGAAGCACTGTCAGCGTTTCCATTGTAAATCCCATTTTGCGGGAATTTATGTTTCTTGAATGTAAACCCGGTAGATATACTCTGGGTCAGGAAGCTCACATTTTGTTTGCCACTTTTCAAAAATATTAGTCAGTGTATCTGCTGGTTGTTCCCCCACCCAGGGAGGATTAAACACCACACCCAGAGTCTGCTCAGGCCCTTTCTGTGGAGCACCATTTATTGGTTGCACCAAGAATTTTCAGCTCAACTGCAAAATAAAAAACAAACAAACTGCTGTTTAAATAAATCCAGCAGCTAAAACAGGTCTGTTCCCCTGACCTGGGGCTTTCTTACCAGAACCACCCAGCTCCTGGCAGCTCCTCTCCAGTCCTCTTCTCAGACCACAAACTGGGGAGGCCTTTGGAAAGCACTTTAGAGATCTGTAGGGGAAAAAAAGCTACGTAAGTGAACAGTCTTATTTATTTTACAAGATAACTTCTGAACCAGACATGAGGAAAAAGAATGAGCCACACGGGTATCTTTGAACACTAGCAGACCAGGAGGGAGCAAAGGTGTTGATTGAGGTTATATCTACACTACTACTACTGTCAGTATTACTTATGTATCTCAGGAGTGTGAATAAGCGCCCCCCCCACCTGACTGACATAAGTTACACCAACCTAAATCCCAGTGTGGACAGCACTCTGTCAGCAGGAGAGCTTCTTCTGCCAACATAGCTGCTGCCACTCGTTGGGAGTAGATTAATTAAATCGACAGGAGAGCTCTCTCCCATCATCTTAGAGCAGGTCCACTAGAGCAGTGGTTCACAGAGGTCTTGCAGGGGGTACATTAACTCATCTAGATATTTGCCTAGTTTTATAACAGGCTACATAAAAAGCCTAGCGAAGTGAGTACAAACTAAAATTTCATACAGACAATGACTGATTTATACTGCACTGTATTCTATACACTGAAATGTAAGTGCAATGTTTATATTCCAATTGATTTATTTTAGAATTTTATGGTACAAATGAGAAAGGCAGCCATTTTTCAACAATAGTGGGCTGTGACACTTTTGTGTTTTTATGTCTGATTTTGTAAGCAAGTAGTTTTTTAGTGAGGTGAAACTTGGGGTACGCAAGACAAATCAGATTCATGAAAGGGGTACAGTAGTCTGAAAGGGTGAGAGCCAATGCACTAAAGAGCTTACAGCGGCACAGCTGCATCAGCGCTGCTGTAAGCTCTAGTGTAGCCATAACCTAATGAGAAGAGGAAAGCTAAAAGAGATGCTTAGGGCTCAATTCTCATTTGCACTAAGGCCCTTTTACAGTGCTTTGCCCTTAAAGGGTGTGCAAATGTACATTGGCCTGTCACAGGTCCTTAGTGTACATGAGAATCAGACTGTGCAACTATATTTCAGTGAAATAAAAAACAAAAAAAGAAGAGAGACACATACAGGAAGGAAGTGTGTATTTTTAGAGAGAACAAAAGATAGAGGTGAAATAAGAGAAGCAAAATACTTAAACTTTTTTACCAAAGGATAAGCAGAAGAGAGAAAGATCTCTGATGAACACAAGAGAGAAACAGAGAAATTAGAAAAGTCCCATTGGATTACCCAGTCCACCTCTCTGCAAATGCAGGATCTATAGATTAGACACTGGTGTTGGCAATGTTGTTTGGTGAGAGGAGTGTACCCCTCTGCTTTGCGTTGGGAGGTACAGAGCTTTGGAAAATTCTGGCATTCTGTGCTATGCTTACCCACCCTCTGTGCATGTCCAAGAATCTGCTGTGATGATCCACTAGGGCCTGCATCACTCTGGAAGCCTGGGCTGGTTGTGGGAGGAAATGGGGGTGGGGAATGGAATGGGCATACAGGTGGAATTGATAGGTACAGCCTTTTGGGAAGCCCAATTGTTTATATCCCTCTGTGATATCTGGCACACTGTTCACTTTGACCACATGCCTCTGCAACAAGCAATGCATTGACATGCAAGCCTCTGTGAAAACAGCACCCATTTTGGAAATCACAAAACCACATTGGTGTGCAACTAACTGATAGGGTAACCAGTTTAGATAACTCTTATCAGAGATCTTATCCTTTGTTTTGACTCTGCAATTTTGAGGCTAATTCACCACAGAGATACAGAAAGAGCCTTTTTCCTCATTCTAACCATAATACAATCACTGTTGCCATGGGCAGCGTGTGAACCGCCATCTGGGGGAGGCTAGCCCCCAGCCATGCCCCTTCTGCCTGAGGCCCCACTCCTTCTATGTCCCCTCGCCAGAGCCCAGAGCCCCTCCTCCCCACCATGGCCCTCGGCCCCCATCTGAGGCTAGAACCCCCAGCCCCGGAGCGCCAGGAGGGTGGGTGGCGTGGCCCCAGCCCCAGCTGGGGACAGCACTGGGATACTGGAGCCACAAATGGAGCGGGGGGGAAGGATTGGGGGGTGGAATGTGGGCAGGGCCACACCTGGCTGTTTGGAGAGGCACAGCCTCCCCCAGATTATGGTACCCGCTGCCCCTGACTGCTGCTCATCTCAGGTCGAGAACAACTGTGGTTGTGGTCAGGACACAAAAGCAGTGCTCCATCAGCTGAATATCATCCTCGATAAATGCATGGATGCAACTGTTGCAGCAGGGGAGGTTACGTAGCCCTTTGCCATGAACAGCTGCTCTCTCCCTGGCTCTCTGTAGGTACCTGCAGTATACCTCCATCACCTGGCTGCAGCCACTGACTGGTTTTCTAAAGCCCAGTAGAACCCTGAGCAATAGCGGAGCATGCATCCTGGCCTCCCGTTAGAGAAAATTCCCTGGCAGCAGTACCCAGGGAATTATGGGAGTTATTACTGTGATTATTGTACACCAAATCCCCAAAGGGGGATTATTGTACACCAAACCCAAACCCGGCCAGGAGTGTGCCTGGTAGACCACAACTTGGGGAAAACACTGCAGATGCTTCCGCAGCTAGGCCTTCGGGGGGGGAGAAGGGGACAGTGTCCCAATAACCTCTGAGAAACGTGGCTAAGTGAAGAGTATTTTATGAGGGCTGGCAGGAGAGGGAAAGGTTACAGGTATCCCAGATATAGAGGCTTACACAGTTCAAAGTGAGTAACAGCGGTTCCTGTTTGGGCAGAGACAACCGGTGCCTGCAGATAGTGGGGTGCAGAGTGAGGGCAACTGACTTCAGCAGTGTTACTGAGCATGCTCAGTACAAGCCAAGCAACAAATCGGAGGTGGAGGGGACGGGGGCACATGACCCCCATGCGTCGTCTCGGTGTTTGGGTTCCTGGGTCAACCAATTGAGAGTCACAGCTCTTCAGGCCTCGTGCCTGGAGTGTCTTCTTCAGTTCAGTCTCTCTCTTCCAGCACATAGGCACTGTCCACAGTTCCAGGGCTTACCTCCGGCTCCCTGTGGCCATGCAGCTCCCACTCCCAAACAGCCCGGCCACTTCCTGGTTCCGGATCTTTCCCCTTACTTGGCAAGGGGAAAGGGAAGTGCAATGGGTGTGTTAGTCCCCAGCTTTGCAGATCAATCTTACCTCTCTCCTCTCTGAAAAAGAATGCGTCCTTTCATCTAGTGCTAGTCCGTGTGGAAGTTTTGGTGTCAGCAAGGGGCTCTGCATTCTCTGTGTGGCCTTAGGTTCCATCTTATCTCTGAGTCCATTATAGGTCCCCCTCCACTCTATGGGGGCAGTTCTATTGGTGGGGTGACCTCCAGCAGTTCTGTCTCTTTGCCTGACTCGGTTCCCTCTGATACCCCTCTAATCCTGTCTTCCAAGAAATGAGGCCTCCCCCATGTTTAATTTCTCATGTCAAGCCAGGGTTATCTTCCACTGCCTTTCTTTTTTTCCCTTTTCTTCATAATCATTTCTCTCATATTGTTATCTTTCTATCTATGCCTTCTTTTTAAAGTTTATTACCCAGCAACACATTCACAAGACCACAATAGTTGTAATCATTTGAACCACCATAAATACTGGGCTCAAATTATGAACCAGGGGGTGCAAGATCACTACCTCCAGTATAGGCCACCAGGGTGTAATCCCACGTTATAAGCTTGCTGTTCCTTTAAAACATACTTCTGTAATTTTAAAATTGCTTTTATTTTAATTACACAATAAAAAACTGGTACAAAATAGAAAAATCTTTCCATTTATCACCACAGGAAGTTTAGGTATGAAACAGAACATAAGCCAATTAAAGTAACACTCCCTGGGTCCATACCTGAAGTGGTCCTCAGTGCTTATTATCACCAGTATAGGCAGTTTTTACTTTCCAATGTCCCAGCATCTCAGATCTACTGTGTGACTTGGAAACTGTTCCCTAGAGTGAACCCACATACCAGCAACTCTGTAAGACATTACACCTGCATGTGTAAGTGTCCCCCAGGAACAAACAGTGGTACAAGTCTGGGGCTTTCCAGACCCTGCATTGTCTTGCCACAGTATTTGAGGAGAGAAAACAAACTTCTTCTACACTGTCTGGGCTGCAGTGGTTTCACTTTTAACTTCATGATGTTGGACCCTGGTTAATTTTCTTACCTTGCACCAATTGGTGTCACCTCTTTTGTATCAAATGTTTAACTTTTCTGTGGTGATAAGAGGGCCAGTTTTCTTGCTTCATATTGCTTAAGGCCGCTCTTACTTTGCATAGCATGTATCCCCCACAGACAAAACATGATATTAATATTAAAATACATTGACTTAATATCATACTTTTAAAAAAGCAATTACATCATGTATATTATATACAATTAACAAAGCTTCATTAATGTTCTTGGCTTTGCTCATTCAAGGGATGCAGTACTTTTGCTGCTATCTTCTGTTAAAATGCTGACAGCATATCGATGTCAGCTTGGTTTGAGAATAGCATACTAATTTCAAACAGTCCAGTGTCTGTGCCAATCCTATTAAAGCTGTGACTGTACAGTGATTAGTATTCTGTGGGTACATCTACACTGCAATTAAAAACCCATGTCTGGCCCTTGTTCGCTAATTTAGGCTCTCGGGGCTCGGGCTAAGGGGCTGTTTAATTGCTGTGAAGTCACTCAGGCTCAGGCTGGAGCCCAGGCTCTAGGACCCTGTGAGATGGTAGCCTGAGTCCCACGAGTCCAAGTCAGCTGGCAGGGGTCAGCTTCAGGCGTCTAATTGCAGTGTAAAGATACCCCGTGTTGTGGCCGCAGTAACCTCGATTCGAATCTCAGTCACAACACCATTAAGTTGGGATAGCCTGCAAGACCTCTTCCACTTGGTTCCCCGAGAGCTCAGTTCAACTCTGAACTGGTCACTCAGGTTTCTTTGTTTGCCATACAGCAAAACTACACTGAGGTAATCAGACTCAAATGTAGAGGGTGGGTATAGGGTGTGCCACACATCCAAAGTTACACAGAAGCCTCCTTACTTTATACACATTTACACATCATATTACATTTCCTAGACATTGCATCACATGTTTTAGGATTGGCTTGGTTATTTTGCAGGAACCAATCCCTGTGCAGCACCCACTGCCCAGAGGCTGTCCCTGTTCAACTTTACTCTTTACCTCATCTTTATGCCCCCAACTTTGCTTGCCCATTATTATCTTTTTCTTAGTAAATGGTGCCCTGGGTGTTCTCGCTGTAATCTTAGCTAGCTCAGGCTGCTTTTAGCTTATTGACCCACTTAACTTGGCACAAACATTCCATTTTCAGCCTGCTGATCTAGTTACCTCCCTCGTTCTGTCTGCCAAGAAACGATGCCTCCCCCACATTTAATTAATTACGTCAAGCCCAGGCCTACACATGCTAAAGGGCATACCCAAAATTGCTGACAGATTCTCCATTTTCTTGTCTCCCATTGTTGAAAGTTGCTCAGTTCTGCTCTGGATCTGTGGTCCAATCCAGAGACTGCTGTAGGGCATCCCTGACAAAGGCATATTCCTCTGAGGTATCATGTGTCAGTCTTTCAAACACCCCTGGGCTTTGTTTTGGGGCAGCAGGCCAAGAAAATCCAATTGGGTGGCCTCATCTCAGCCATTTATTTGGGCAGCTTGTTCACAATGGTTGATCCAGCTGGACTAGATGTGGCCATCCCTTGTATAAATTCCATGCATGAAGATGGGCCACTGTGTCTCTCTATCTGCACTGCCCTGTCTATTTCCACTCTCAGGGCTTAGGGGAACACAAATGAGCATCAGAGTTGTTCATTTCTGCCAACCAAGTAACTCTTGTACCTATGGAACCTGTCTCTTAAATTCTGCCAGCCACAGCTGTCAGTTGGCATCCCATCACTCCACTAGTGTAATTATTGTGGCTGCTCAGTACACCAAACCCCTAGGGTGCCAGTAGCAAGCCAGGTGTACCACAACATGGAGGCAAGCATTGCAGATGTTTCAGCAGCTAGGCCTTGTAGGCGTTAACCCTGGTGGGTCTCCATACCCACTCAGACACATGGCTCAGTGAAAGCATATTTGACTAGGCCTGGCAGGAAAGGGAAAGGTTACCGATACCCTAGATACAAAGATTTACACAGAGTTCAAAGTGAATAACAGCAGTTCTGTTGACCCTGTTGTTTGGGTCCCTAGGGGCCAAACAATTTAGAGTCAGGACCCTTCAGGCCTCAGGCCTTGGGTATCCTCCAGTTCAGTCACTGTTCCAGCAAACAGGTACTTTCGGATTCCAGGCCAGGTTTGGTTAGTGTCTCTCATTGAGGCCCTTCTGCACTAGCTCCCTGCTCAGACGCTGCTGCTCCCCCATATGTCCCACACAGACTTGCACCCAGCTGCATCATCCGGCAATCACATGTAACCCTTCTGCCCATCTAAGTTGGCAGCAACAAGGGCCGGGTACTGTATCTAGGGGTTCCGTTTCAATAACGCAGTGCAAAACCGGCTCGAGCCCCCACCCAGTGACCTGGGACAATTACATACCACCCCCTGGGCGCCTCTAAGAGGCAATACTTCCCCTCTCGCAAGCACAGAGTCTGAGTGTAACAGAAAATATTTAATAACATGAGGTAAACGACATCAGCGTTAAATTGGAAAAACACCACAAACAGGCTTCATGAGCAAAAGCTCACCCCAGCAAATTGGGCTGTGTCCTTTCCCTTTGGTTCTTGAAACCAGCAACCCAAGGATCGCCAAAGTCCCAAAAGTCCAACAACCCCCCAAAGTCTCTTGGGTCCAGCAACCCAAGGATCACCAAAGTCCCCGAAGTCCAACAACCCCCCAAAGTCTCTGTCCTTGGTCAGTGCAGCCCCAGAGTTCAAGCGGGGGGGAGAGGGGGAGGCACGCAGGGTGTTAAGGGGCACCTTACGTGATCCAAGGCCGACCGGCTGCCTCTCCGTGGGGTTCCGCCGCAGCCTTCTCCACGAACCGCTCCACTCCACCAGCTGTCCCATGAGCCGCTCCCGCCGT
Source organism: Trachemys scripta elegans (assembly GCF_013100865.1). NCBI lineage: Eukaryota > Metazoa > Chordata > Testudines > Emydidae > Trachemys > Trachemys scripta. Next base: position 159,628,154 of record NC_048300.1, on the reverse strand, counting down.
CCACGAACTGCTCTGGCAGCTGCTCTGCTCTGCTCACCGACCTGTGAGCCACTCAGCTCTGCTCCACTTTAGCCGTCCCTTGGGCCGCTCCCACAAGGCTCCGCTCTGCTCGCTGCTTCTCCAGCCGCTCCGCCCTGCTCACCGACCTGTGAGTCGCTCAGCTCCGCTCAAACCGTCCCCGTGAGGCTCCACTCTGCTAGCTGCTTTGCCAGTCGCTTAGCAATATAGCTTCAGGCTCCCCCACTAGTTAACACAGCCTCAGTGATCTCAGCTCTTTTGTGATTTCAGCTCATAGTAGGGGAGCCCCAGTGCTAGTGCACCATTGGCCCAAAGTGAATTCAGCTCAGCAGTCTGTAATTAGACTTCTAATGGAATCAAAGTTAGCTCTGACATTCAACAGTGGAGAGAGGAGGTAGTGCAATTGGTGTTTCAACCCCTCGGGGAGGGGGCCATACCATCAGGTACAAATACCTGTCCCCATCCTCTCTCTGTTCACTGGGTTTTGTAACCCATGCCCCTTGTCAAGCAAGTGCTACTTAGGTAATGGTGATGGACTCACTCAGTCCTTCTGTCATACAACAGGTTCACTGCCCTTGATTCACAGAATCAGGGTAACAAAACTTTATTCTTCCTGCCCCAATAACAAAGAAACTGGGGATCCCACACCAGCCAAAGTAACCACTTTGAGTTGCTGTTGTTTCATGCCAGGCGAGTGGGTGTGCCTATGCAAACAAGATCAGCCCCTGGAGTTCTTTTCCACACTCGCCATAATTCACCACCAGATGTCAGGGTAGAGCTCATCCTGACTCTGCTTACATCCTCCCCCCAGCCAAAAATTTGTCGTCCCGACAAATCACACTCCCTATTATAACAACTCACAGGTTCCCTCCAAAGGGCCTTAGATAGCCCACATTAGCTTCCACAAGCCTGTGTGCTAAACATATTGGTTCCTCACTAGTCACCCCAGGTGCATCATAAGTCAACCGTTTTACTGGCCTTATTACCCTGTCTCGTCTACTGAGAATCTCGGTTGTCATGGTGGGCGGGACAGCCTCTTGAACGACAGATGGGGAGGTTTCCTTTGAGGGCCCCTCGGCTACTGGCATAGGCCCCTGCAGTTCTAGTTCTAATGGAGGGTCCAAGGTGCCCAGGACATCCTCCACCTGTATGTCTTCACTGTCCAATAACCTGTGTGTGTCATCACATGGGGGTCCCACCAGTGGCCCAGGGGTGTCAGGAATGGGCCTAAATACTTCTGCCATGGGGTTTAGGGCGGAAGAGGAGGAGCTCTCTTTTGATGCTGATCGAGACTGAAATCTTGTCTCCATCCCAGGATACACCATGGCTGTGTCTTCCTCCTCAGACTCACTCTCGCATGTGCTGTATAGGGGTAGGTTAGCTGCAGGGGGCTGGCTGTCCACGTTGGAGGGCAGCTTTGGTCCAGCATCTTCGTTCCGCCCGGTTGCCCTGTTGTGGCCCATCTCATACGGGGTGTCTACCAGTTCTCCCACAGGGAGCAAAAGGTTTCTATGCACTGTCTTTATCTGCCCTGGACCCTCTTCAGGTTTAATCTTGTAGACCGGCAGGTCTCCTAGCTTTTCCATCACCAAATAAGGTATTGCCTTCCACCTGTCAGCTATCTTGTGTTTGCCAGCAATACCCAAATTTCGCAGCAGGACTCTGTCCCCCGGCTGGAGCTCTTGTAAACGTACCCTAGCATCATATCGCTGTTTGTTGCGGTCTGCGTTCTTCCGAGCAGCAGATGTAGCTAAGTGATAAGCATCCCGCAGCTTTTCTCTTAGTCGGGATACATATTGCTGATGAGTTTCATAGCTATCTCCATCCTCTGATACACCAAAGCACAGGTCTATGGGTAATCTTGGTTCTCGTCCAAACATTAAGAAATATGGGGTGACTCCTGTAGCATCATTCTTTGTGGCATTGTAGGCGTGCACCAGAAATGCGACATGTTGGCTCCAGGTTGCCTTCTGCTCTGGCCGCAAAGTCCCCAACATATCTAATAGGGTTCGGTTGAACCTCTCTGGCTGAGGATCACCTTGTGGGTGATAAGGCGTTGTCCTAGACTTTTTAATTCCCGCTATCCTCAGCACCTCCTTCAGAAGATGACTCTCAAAGTCCCGCCCCTGATCCGAGTGTATCCGGGCTGGAAATCCATAAACTGAGAAATATTTCTCCCACAGTACTCGAGCAACAGTGGTGGCCCTCTGATCACGTGTGGGATATGCCTGCGCATATCGCGTATAATGGTCAGTCACTACTAGAATGTTCCCAATATTCCTCTTGTCTACTTCTAAAGACAAGAAATCAGTGCATACCAGCTCCAGAGGTTTGTTGCTGGTGATGTTCTTCAGATATGCAGCCCTCGTGGGCAGAGTTTTCCTTTGAACACATCGAGCGCAGGTCTCACATTTCCTGCGAACATCTTCAGCCATCCGAGGCCAATAGAACCTACTACGAATAAGTTCCAGGGTCCTCTCCATCCCTAAATGTCCAAAGTCATCATGCAGGGCCCTCATGGCCAGGGCTCTGTACTCTTTTGGCAGCGCTAGCTGTGCTCGTTGCTTATGTAAAGGGTCTGTGGTCACTCGGTGTAGCACTCCCTGAATCAGTTTTAGTTTGGTCCATTCTCTCAATAGTAGTTTACCCTCCGGGTTAGGTGGGACAACCACAGCTGGGCTTCGCCCCTCCCTTTTTGCAAGTAGTGTATACAGTTTGTTCCATAGACAGATCTGTCCACAGTTCCTGGGCTTCTCTCCAGCTCTCTGCTGACAATTTTCCAAAGAAAGTCCAGCCACTTCCGGGACCTTTCCCCTGACCAGGGGAAGTGCAGTGAGCACTTATGAGCATGGTAGTCCCTTGGTTTGCAGATCCATCACTATTTCTCATCCCATAATTCTTTTGGGTTCTCATAAGGCCTTATGAAGTCTCCTACAAGCCACTACTTCAAATATCCTGGAACTGGGAGTGAATGAATGAAGGGAAGGGAGGCAAAACTGCAAGTAAAAGAGTATGGCTACTGTGGGTATACTGCACAGTTATTATTTACATCAGTGGTGCTATCTCACCCGTGGAAGTACCAATGGTTCAGTTCTGTAGTGTAGATGGAGCCTCTCTGTTACACACGCAGTTAAAGAATGATAGCATGGATAGGGCCTTAGACAGCTGAGGGCTACAGCTAGACTTTAGCATATTGTAACATTGTTACACTGTGTTAATTCTCCAGTCCTCCAAACAGTTCTCCAGAAAAAAAACAATGAAGTCAGGGCCTGATATTTCTAATGTACAAACAATTTGAAAAAACAAATACAAGCAAAACAGAACCCCATTGAATCTATTTCTGTACATCCAAAAGGAACAATAAAAAGCATGAATAATGTTGATGTTGTTTGCAGTACACCTTTCAAATAAATGGGGAAGAGAGAGAAAAAATATTAAATAGTGAAAGCTTGATGACTGGTGAACAGGAAACCACACCCACATGACTCGAGAGAGAAAAAAGAGCAGAACTAAAAGAAATACACAGGGAAAGACCTGTAGAGTAACCGGAAGGCAAAGACTTCTGAAGGACAGTAAAAGGGAAGGTGTTATGTGCCCTCCAGAAATGCAATACAAAGAAATTACATAAAGTTTCAAGTCCATGGGCGGTAAAAAGGAAAAACTGCACAGAAAGGGGGAGGAAATTTAAACTATCTGAACCATTGGGTACCTGCTTTAGACACCATATAGTGTACATTTGTTGTTATCTTTTGTGGCATAACAGTGGTATATACAGGATAATACATCTGCTGATTTTCAAATAGTAACAGAAATTCTAAGCTATAATTACTTGGATACATACGCCTATTGCCAGTGTTTTAGAGCTGCAACCAACTGAGGAGAAAAGATTTCACAAACTCCCTTTCAGTGTCTGACTCCCCTTTTCTAAGAAAGCTACGTGAAAAGCTAGCAAAAAGCCAGTCTGCAATATTATCTGGGACCAACAGGGTTACAGCAACACCGCATACAACACAGCCTGTCAGCTGCCAGTGACCTTGATCACTCTCAGTCATGCTTCAGGCCAGTGCATGGTATAGATAAATGGTATTGTTCTGGGGGATGACCTCCTTGTGCCCATAGAAAGGGAAGTACATCCATGCTTCTCCTGCTGGATCTCTCTGTAGTCTTGGGTACTGTTGTTCTCCTGCTGCTCCTGTTCTACCTTCCAGAAGCTGCAGGTGTGAGCACAAACACCTTGCAATGGCTCAGGTCTTTCCTCTCAGACCCAGCTTGGAGGATCATTATGGGATCATGGGTTCTGGAGGGGCAACAGTTCCTGAGTCTCATCAGGCTCAGTCCTGTCCCCCATTTTATTGTACTGGTGAAATAATGCCTGTGGTATGTGGACAACACCCAAATCTACTCATACATAGCACCATCTCACAGCTCTCTCACTGCTTAGACAAAATCAGCACCTTCATGAAGAGTTAGCTGCTAAAGCTAAACCTTGGCAACTCCAAGGTGGTGCTGGTAGAAAGAGGGAAGGGTTTTGAAGAAATGGCATTCTCTGGAATATCGCTTCCAGCTTTTTGCTGTGAATTTTTTATCTATTTTGTTTTGCAAGACTGGTGTGCAAAAATATTTTGTCCTTTCCTAATGACAAGGGGGGAACTTGTACTGAACAGGTCTCTGAACTTCCCTGCACAAAATGTGTGTCTGTGTAATTCACAACTGTATGCAGAGGAGAGTTAATAGGATTGAAAATATGGCCCTCTGTATTTATAAGGAGATTGTAGTTAATCAAATATTCCAGATCATTTGTGGTCATTAGAGATCACATGGAACTTTTTGGAGGGTGCTAACTGGCATCCTGGCTATCTTCCAACTTGCATAATTACATTCTGCCTGCTCAGATTGTCCCCTACAGTTTCATCTGGATTTGGTATCTTTCCTCATTTCCTGACCTAAACTGTTGTGCAGTGTTGTTGTGCACTGTTAAATGGCTGCTGTTTTTCAGCCAAGAGATGGATTTCAATGGTGGAAGATGCATCCTTTATCTACTTCACATGGGTGTTACAAGGGCTAGTTAGCTAATATTTGTAAAAATGCTTTGAGATTCTTGCATGAAAGGCACTATAGAATCATAGAATATCAGGGTTGGAAGAGACCTCAGGAGGTCATCTAGTCCAACCGCCGGCTCAAAGCAGGACCGATCTACAGTGGTACAAAAGTATGGGTCCAGCCATGCAAGGAGTTGAGTGTTCTCATGTCCCAGTGGCTTCAGTGAAACCACTGTGTACAGACAGATCTCATCTAGTATTAAAGGAAGAGGAACCACAATTTTAGCTCCCAGGTTTATGGTTATTAATATGGTAAAACTGCTGGAAAGGAAGGACTAGTAAGTCTCAAGATGAGACAGCCTTGAGTCGATGGTGTTCAATCAGGTGAATCAAAAAGATATTGGATCGAGTTCTTTTTTCAGGTACACTCAGGTAATCACACTACGAGGCAGGATCCATCCCATAATCTTCAAACAGACACATTAGCTACCACTGCAAACTGCTGCATCTGAATTTTCCAAACTCTCAAGTTTTTCATGCTGGGAAGTTGCATTAAAAGGTAAGAAAATAAAAATCAGACAGATGTGTTCAGGCAAGCTGGCCTGAAGAAGTTCATTGTCTCTCTATTTTTAATATGCAGTTGAAGCTGTTTTGCTTCTTCTGCTTTTTAGCAAGGAACAACTGCCTTAAAAAGACTGGAAAACTGGAAGAAAGCAACTGTGTTCTTATGAACATGAATGTGCAAAAGAGAAACACAGTGTATCTGACCAAGACCGATATGAATGCTTTCTCTGTCACATTTGAGGCAAGTTGTATATTTTAATCCATTAAGTACAACTGCCTATTATTTCCAGACAGGTTTTAGACAACTATGATATCCAAGGAGGAAAGAGGCACAGGTTAATGCCTGAAGCAGGGAATGAGGAATCAGAACTTCCTGTCTTTGTCAATGATTTGCTCTTTGGCCTTGATTAAGATAGAGTTTAAATGATCGTATTATTTAAACAATCTCATATCTCTAATTAAAAACACTTCCTTCCCTCACAGGGAAGATGTCAGAATTAATGTTTAGAAAGCACTTGGAAATCCTTAGATGAAGGATATCTGATACACACAACATATTGTATGTGTTCCTAAAACTAATGCTGTGACACTTTATAACGCTATAAGGGATATGCTTTTTCAGTTTGTTTTGCCAGGTTGCAATTGCAGAAGCCAAACGTAAGATCTGATTACAAGTTTTTATGAGTCCATAGTGTGGCTACTTTTCTGAGACCAAATGAGCTAGTACTATTTATATACATTCTCTTGCTTGATTTTTTTATTCTCTCTTTAAGATCTGACAACTTGCTCCCAGTGTTCTTTCTATGAAAATAGCACAACTGACCAATTCTTGCTTAAACATCTAGTCTTAAGTAACAGATAATACCTGAAAAGAATAATCCAAGAGAGGTGGTCTAAAACACTTTTGGGTCTGATTCTCATTTACACTAATATCCTTTTATACTTATCTAGCAGCATAAAGGGGCTTTATAGGGGGAATGCGTTACATTAGTGTTTTACACTACCAGTGCATGCAAACAGGCGTCATTAAAGAGACAACACCATCATTTTGTTATTGTAGTGATTGGAAATTACCATCTTTTTTTGCATCCCTTGCAGACAGAGCAATTAAAACAAGTTCTAGGGAGACCCAAGATGCACCCCAGAGTCTGAATTTGCAGCGGACGTCGTGAAAATAAAGCTTTTCAGGATTCCTGGTGTATCACCCCATCTCACCTGCTAAAAGAAAATGTTGTTCATTTATGGCATTTTGTACACTTTGATGCATCGTAATGGGAAAAGACAGTTACCTTTTTTGTAAGTGGTGTTCTCTGAGATGTGATGCTCATGTCTATTCCACAATAGGTGTGCATGCTTGCCATGTGCACCGGTGCCGGAAGATTTTCTCCTAGCAGTACCCGTAGGGAAGCGCCCTAGCGACCCCTGGAGTGGTGCCTCCATGGCGTGGTATGAGGGGCGCTGCGCACTCCCTCCACCCTCAGTTCTTTCTTGCCAGACAACTCCGACAGAGGGGAAGAAGGGCGGGATGTGGAATAGACATGAACAACACATCTTGAAGAACACCAGTTACAGAAAAGGTAACTGTCTTTTCTTCTTCAAGTGACTGCTCATGTGTATTCCACAATAGGTGATTCCAATCTATATCTGTTGGAGGTGAGAAGGAGTTCACCAACTCTCGGGACGGAGAATGGCTGTGCCAAACCCGGCATCCTCCCTGGTCTGAGAGACAATCGCATAATGCAAGGTGAACACGTGAACTGAAGACCACATGGCAGCCCTACAAATGGGGACATAGGGCAAAAAGGCAGCCGACAAGGCCTGCGCCCTAGTTGAGTGTGCCTTCACAATTGGTGGCGGAGGGATTCCCGCCAGGTCATAACAGGTACAGATGCACGAGGTGATCCAGTTGGAGAGCCGCTGAGTGGAGATCGACTGACCTTTCATGCGCTTGGCTGAGGCGATGAACAGTTGCGAGGACTTCCTGAATGGCTTAGTCCACTCCAGGTAAAAGGCCAGAGCCTGTCGCACATCCAGCGTGTGGAGGCTGCGCTCCTCACTGGACGCATGGGGCTTGGGGCAGAGGACCGGCAGAAAAATGTCCTGACTCATGTGATAGCGGAGACCACCTTCAAGAGGAACAAAGGGTGTGGCCAGAGCTGGACCTTATCCTTATGAAACACCATGTATGGGGGCTCAGAGGTCAGGGCCCTGAGTTCCGAGACCCACCTAGCTGACGTGATCGCAACCAGGAAGGCCACCTTCCACAAGAGGTGTGACCAGAAGCATGTGGCTAGCGGCTCAAACAGGGGCCCCATGAGATGGGCCAACACTAGGTTTAGGTCCCACTGCGGGACTGGGGGCCTAACATACGGGAAGAGACGATTCAACCCCTTAAGGAATCGGCCAGTCATAGCATGGGAGAATACCTTGTGGCCCTACACAGGCGGATGGAAGGTTGATATGGCCGCCAGGTGCACCTTGACTGACGAGGGCGCTAGGCCCTGGGCTCTAAGGTGAAGGAGGTAGTCCCCAATAAGATGGATTGGGGCGGGCACCGGGGAAATGCCCCACTCATCTGCCCATCTAGAAAACCGAGACCACTTTGCCAAGTAGGCTCGGCGCATGGCGGGTCGCCTGCTTTCTAGGAGGATGCGCTGAACTCCTTCCGAGCATGTCCTTTCCTCCCTACCTAACCATTGAGCAGCCACGCCGTGAGGTGGAGTGCCGCTAGGTTGGGGTGGAGGAGGTGGCCCTGGTCCTGGGAGAGCAAGTCCAGGAGGGATGGCAATGGCCATGGCAGGGCGACCGCCAGGCGCGTGAGGGTCCCGTACCAATGCTGCCTGGGCCATGTCGGGGCAATCAGAAGGACCCGGGCCTTGTCCGTCTTTATCTTTTCCAGGACCTTGCCAACCAGTGGGAACGGGGGAAAGGCATAGAGAAACAGGGTATGTCTTCACTATCAGCCGGATCGATGGGCAGTGATCGATCCAGCACGGATTGATTTATTATGTCTAGTCTAGACGCGATAAGTCGACCCCCGAGCGCTCTCCTGTTGACTCCTGTACTCCAGCTCCGTGAGAGGCGCAGGCAGAGTCGACGGGGGAGCAGCAGCAGTCGACTCACCGTGGTGAAGACACCATGATCTAAGTCAATCTAAGTACGTCGACTTCAGCTACGTTATTCACGTAGCTGAAATTGCATAACTTAGATCGAACCCCGCCCCCAGTGTAGACCAGGCCTGGCTTGACTAGGACAGGAGGAAGGCATCAGAGATAGCGCCAGTGTAGACCAGGCCTGGCTTGACCAGGACAGGAGGAAGGCATCGGAGATAGCGCCGGACCTGGGATAGCACCCCCCGGAGCAGAACCGAGGACAGCGACAGTTCTGCCAAGTCACGAACAGGTCCAGTTGGGGAGTTCCCCACACTTGGAAAAGTCTGTGCACCACCTCTGGGTGGAGAGACCACTTGTGCTGAGAGGAGAAGTCCCTGTTCAAGCGATCTGCCCACGCATTCAGGGCACGCGGCAGATGGAAGGCCTGTAGGCAGATGTTGTGGGCTATACAAAAGTCCCACAGCCTGAGGGTTTCATGGCAGAGGGCAGAGGATTGGGCCCCGACTTGCCTGTTGATGTAGAACAACCAGGCCTTGTTGTCCATGAGGACCCTGACCACCCAACCCTCCAGGTGCGAGCAGAAAGCCACGCATACCAGCCGTACCGCCTTGAGCAACTTGACATTTATGTGGAGGGTCAGATCCTGAGTCGACCACAGACCTTGGGTCTGAACGTTCCCCACATGGGCCCCCCAATGTGTCGGACACCAGTTCTAGTGACGGAGCCCTGCCCCTGAACAGGACCCCTTGGAGCATGTTTCTCGGAGAGGACCACCACTGGCTTGGGCACCCTGAGGACTTTGTCCATCCTGTCCCTGGCCTGGGAGAACTCCAAGGCCAACCTGAGCTGGAGGGGACTCATCCTGAGTCTGGCGTGACGGACCACATACGTGCACGCCGACATGTGACCCAAGAGCTGGAAGCACGCTCTGGCTGTTGTCACTGGAAACCTTGTGAAAGTGTCGATGAGCCCCTTCAGGGTCTTGAACCTGTCTGGTGGGAAGGAGGCTCTGGCCGACGAGATGTCCAGGACCGCCCCGATAAACTCTCTGTGTTGTACCGGGACTAACGTGGATATGGTGTTGTTTACCAACAGGCCCAAAGTGGTGCATGTGGACAGAAGGAGTGCCACATGACCCCACACCTGCGACTGGGAGCTGCCCTCGACCAACCAGTCGTCCAGATAGGGGAAGATCTGGATCCCCTGGAACCTGAGGTAGGCCATCACCACTGATATACATTTCGTGAATACCCTGGGGGCAGTGGGGCCAAACGGGAGGACCGTAAATTGCTAGTGTTCCTGCCCCACTGTGAAATGGAGGAAGCGTCTGTGCCCCTCGAATATATGAATGTGGAAGTATGCGTCCTGCAGATCAAGGGTGGCGTGCCAATCCTCGGGATCCAGGGAAGGGATAATGGAGGCCAGGGAGACCATGCAGAACTTGAATTTCACCATGTACTGGTTCAGGCCTCGCAGGTCCAAGATGGGCCTGAGCCCCCTTTTGGCCTTCGGGATAAGGAAATAGCGGGAGTAGTACCCCTTGCCTTTGAACTCCCCCAGTACCTCTTCTACTGCTCCTAGGCCCAGGAGCCACCCCACATCCTGCTTGAGTAGAGCCTAGTGCGAGGGGTCCCCCAGAAGGGATGGGGGTGGGGGGGAGTTGGGCGGGGAGGAAGTAAACTGGAGGGTGTAGTCCTGGGAGATGGTATTGAGGATCCATTGGTCCGAGGTCAGCTGCGACCACTCTGGGAGGAAAGCACACAACCGATTGGAGAAGGGAAGCTTTATTGATGAGAACTGGCAGGGCGCTCCTGGGCATCCCATCAAAACTGTCTTTTCTTGCTTGCTTACCCTTGGAGGACCCAGGCTGGGGGGCAGGCCGAGACTGCCTCTGTGGGTGCCTCTTATAGTCCCGTGACTTCTTGTAAGCAGTCTCGTATTTTGACTGGGTAGCCTGAGCAGGAGTCTGCTGTGGCTTGAACTTAGGTTTAGCCAGAGCCGAAACAGAGACCCAGAGTCTGGAGAGTCGTGTGGGAGTCTTTCAGGACATTTGTTCCACAAACAGAGCTTTGCTGTGAAACAGGAGATCCTGCAGGGAGGTCTGCACCTCGCTGGACAGCCCAGAGAGCAGGAGCTATGACGCCCTTCTCATGGACACCACGGAGGCCATGGACTGCGCGGCCGTGTCTGCTGCATCCGAAGCTGCCTGCAGGGTTGCCCTGGCAGCCACTGTGCCCTCCTCCACCAGCGCTTTGAACTCCTTCCTGTCCTGCTCCTGGAGAGAGTCCTCGAACTTGGGCAGGGAGCCCCACAGATTGAACTCATACTGGCCCAGGAGAGCCTGGTGGTTCACCACCTGTAACTGGAAGCTTGAGGACGAATACATTTTTTTTCCAAATGAGTCCATCCTCCTTAAATCTTTATTTTTTCAGGGTAGGGGCTGGTTGGCCCTGCTGTTCCCTGTGGTTGACCAATTCGACCACCAGGGAGTTAGGAGCAGGGTGGGTGTATAAGTATTCATTCCCCTTGGTGGGTACAAAATACTTGCATTCCGCTCTTAGAGATGGGGGCCAATGAGGCTGGGGGCTGCCCAGTTCTGAGAAGGACAATACATTAAACAGGGAGTCCGAGGGCTCCTCTATCTCCTCTGCTTGGAGGTGGAGGCTTGATGCCACCCTTTTTAAGAGCTCTTGGTGGGCCCTAAAGTCCTCCTGTGGGCTGGAGGAAGGAGGGGTCGTAATCGCCTCATCCAGGGAGAGTGAAGAGGCTGGCGCGGTACTTTGTGTGTCCACCAGCAATGGAGGGTCCACCACGTAGTCAGTCTCTGGGCACGGTGCCAAGGATGCACTTTCCACCAACTCTTTCCTCGGAGGCTGGGAGAGGGAGACTGATGGTCCTGGTGGCTCTGGCCACCGAGCGAGCCCCCACCGGGGGCTGCGTTGGGGGCCACGGTGCCCACTGATACCATTGGGCCAGCCACAGGGCCCGGTGCCACTGCATCTGCTGTGGCACCAGCGGAGCCGGCTGTTTGGCCTTGCTGGCCTGGCCTATTGATGGATGACTACGAAGAGAGGCCGGGCTGACATACGACCTGCCACTATCCCTGGATTGGGAGGAGTGGCGGGGCCGGGAGCGATGCCGACCATGGGACCGGGATCTTGACATGGAGGACCGGTCCATCAGTAACAGCTGCTCTGCAATTGGTTCCGGCGGGCAGACCCGTGACGGCGAGATGCTGATGATCGACGACCAGGGCTGTGGAGGCGGTGCCTGGAATGGGATGACGAACGGGAACAATGTCGACCTTCATGCCATGACTGACTGCGATAGCCCCTCCAATACGAGGATCTTTCGCGTTGTCTGCCTCAGTCCCATCGGTGTTCGCTCCTCAAGGCGGAGCGGTGCCGAGAGTCTCGGTCAGATGAAACCCAACCAGACAGCCTGGTGGGCATTGAGGGCTGTCAAGGCTGTATCCCCACTTTGAACTTTAGGGTACAAATGTAGGGGCCTGCATGAAAACTTCTAAGCTTAACTACCAGCTTAGCCCTGGTCCGCTGCCACCATTTCCAATGGATCCCCCCCCTGGGAAGCCTTGAAAAACCTTCACCAATTCCCTGGTGAATACAGATCCAAACCCCTTGGATCTTAAAACAAGGAGAAATTAACCATTCCCCTCCTTCCTCCCACCAACTCCTGGTGAATACAGTTCCAACCCCCCTGGGATCTAAAACAAAGAGAAATTAACCATCCCCCCTCCTTCCTTCCACCAACTCCTGGTGAATCAAGATCCAAACCCCTTGGATCTTAAAACAAGGAAAAATCAATCAGGTTCTTAAAAAGAAGGCTTTTAATTAAAGAAAAAGGTAAAAATCATCTCTGTAAAATCAGTATGGAAATTAACCTTACAGGGTAATCAAACTTAAAGAGCTCAGAGGACTCCCCTCTAGTCTTAGGGTCAAAGTACAGCAAACAAAGATAAACACTCTAGTAAAAGGTACATTTACAAGTTGAGAAAAGAAAGGAAAACTAACACGCCTTGCCTGGCTATTTACTTACAAGTTTGAAATAGGAGAGACTTGTTTAGAAAGATGTGGAGAACCTGGATTGATGTCTGGTCCCTCTCAGTCCCGAGAGCAGACACACTCCCAAACAAAGAACACAAACAAAAGCCTTCCCCCCCCCACCCCAAGATTTGAAAGTATCTTGTCCCCTTATTGGTCCTTTAGGTCAGATGCCAGCCAGGTTACCTGAGCTTCTTAACCCTTTACAGGGAAAAGGATTTTGGAGTCTCTGGCCAGGAGGGATTTTATAGTACTGTACACAGGACAGCTGTTACCCTTCCTTTTATAGTTATGACAAGGGCAATCTACGTGGACTTTGCCCTGAATGGTTCCCTCGACCGAGACTGGTACCGAGCCGGGGGCGACTGCAGAGATCCCAGCAGTGGCTTGCCTCTGGAGCGTGGGGCCGACATCGGTGGTGCTCCTGTTACCAGCATGAACATATCATCCCAGGCCTCCTGCAGGGCCTCCGGTGTGGAGGGCATCCGGACATCCAGGGAGGCCCGCTCCAAATGGGCTGGGTCTACTCCGCTCGACTTGAGTCGGAGGCCTAGAAGCTGGTGGGGATCAAGGACTGCCCAACATGGGTCTAGCCTCTGTCCCGGGTTTACTCTGGTGCCCTGGCGAAGAAGGCCTCTTCCTAGCCTTCTTGGCGTGCCCTGTGGATGGGGAGCTGTGCCGACTAGTCGATAGCACCGAAGGGTCGCTGCACACCGACACCGCAGTTCCCATCTCTGACTCGGAACAGCACGCCGGGGCCAGGATCAGCACCGACTCCATCAGAATAGCCCGGAGGCTGATGTTCCTTTCTCTCTTGGTCCGAGGCTTAAACAACTTGCAAATCTTGCAGCGATCACTAAGATGGGTTTCTCCGAAACAGCGTAAACAGTCCGCAGGCGGATCACTCACTGACATAGATTGCCTACAAGTGTCGCACAACTTAAAACCTGGGGCATGGGGCATGCCCCGGTCTGGGCGCTCTAGCTAAACTAAACTAAACTAACTAAACAACTAACTAACTACAGGTACCGTACACTGAACGAACAAGCAGTTTTGGGGACGAGCTACAACAAAAGTGGAGCAGAGCAGTTCCGAAGCACCTTTACTGGCAGCAAGAAGGAACTGAGGGTGGGGGTAGCACGCAGCGCCCCTTATACCGCACCATGGAGGCGCCACTCCAGGGGTCGCTAGGGCACTCGCCTAGGGGTACTACTAAGGGAAAAACTTCCGGGACCGGTGCACGTGGCGAGCACGCACACCTATTGTGGAATACACATGAGCAATCACTCGCAGAAGAAAAAGGAGCTTTTCAGAAATATTTCTACCTTTCCATCCAAATTACATTAATTTCTATTCCCCATTCCCTAAGGAGTGGGCAGTGGGTTGGTTTACTCCACTTCTACTTACAGGAAAGTTAAGCACGAAAAAGGCAAATCAACAAACAAGTTTTTCTTAAAGTAAGCAACAAAGTTTATGAGCATGCTGCTGTTGTCTAAATGAACCCTGAATATAGCTGTAAGGTACATAACATTGCTAATGAATGAATAAGCTGATAATAACTTGCCAGCAAGTTAAAGAAGTATGGATTGGATGAATGGACTATAAGGTGGATAGAAAGCTGACTAGATTGTCGGGCTCAACAGGTAGTGATCAACGGCTAGATGTCTATTTGGCAGCCGGTATCAAGCGGAGTGCCCCAGGGGTCGCTTTTGTTCAACATCTTTATTAATGATGTGGATGATGGGATGAATTGCACCCTCAGCTAGTTCGCAGATGACACTAAGCTGGGGGGAGTGGTAGATATGCTGGAGGGTAGGGATAGGGTCCAGAGTGACTTAGACAAATTAGAGGATTGTGCCAAAAGAAATCTGATGAGGTTCAACAAGGACAAATGCAGAGTCCTGCACTTAGGAAGGGAGAATCCCATGCATCGCTACAGACTGGGGACCGACTGGCTAAGCAGCAGTTCTGCAGAAAAGGACCTGGGGATTACAGTGGCCAAGAAGCTGGATATGGGTCAGCAGAGTGCTCTTGTTGCCAAGAAGGCCAACGGCATAGTGGGCTGCAATAGTAGGAGCATTGCCAGCAGATATTTGGCACTGGTGAGGCCACACCTGGAGTACTGCATCCAGTTTTGATCCCCACCCACCACAGAAGAGATGTGGACAAATTGGAGAGAGTCCAGTGGAGGGCAATGAAAATGATTAGGGGGCTGGGGCACATGACTTATGAGGAGAGGCTGAGGGAACTGGGGTTATTTAGTCTGCAGAAGAGAAAAGTGTGAGGGGGGAAATAATAGCAGCCTTCAACTACCTGAAGGGGAGTTCCAAAGAGGATGGAGCTTGGCTGTTCTCAGTGGTGGCAGATGACAGAACAAGAAGCAATGGTCTCAAGTTGCAGTGGGGGAGGTCTAGATTGGATATTAGGAAACACTATTTCACTAGGAGGGTGGTGAAGCACTGGAATGGGTTACCTAGGGAGGTGGTGGAATCTCCATTCTTAGAGGTTTTTAAGGCCTGGCTTGACAAAGCCCTGGCTGGGATGATTTAGTTGGTGTTGGTCCTCTTTGAGCAGGGGATTGGACTAGATGACTTCCTGAGGTCTCTTCCAACCCTAATATTCTATGATAACAGGAGAAGATAATCTGTTCCAATTACATACACCTCTCTCTGGAAGAAATCCTGCTTTCAATTCCACTGGTGTAAATCTGTGGTAACTTTTTAGAAAGTCAGATTCAGACCAACATAAACGAGAGCAGAATTTGGCTCCCCGCCTCATTCTGATATAAAACTGTGTGGCCATCAAAGATTAATCATAGGTGTACTCTGCACCATACAATTACAGGAGAAGACAAATTACTGCCTCAGGGTGCTCCTCATCTTCTTTGGATAAACACAATAGAAATTATAAAAGCTCAGAAGCAAACCATGATGCCACTGGAGCGATGCCTGCCATTGGAACGCTAGAGGGTCTGAAGGAGGAGAGGACTTGCGTTTGCACTTGGGAAGAGGGAGTCTGTGCCCAGCCGGTAACAGGAAAAAGGCACCAACCTAAGAGGAGAGAAGGCATTAGAGGGAACTGCTAGGAAAGAGGTTTGGGGGCAACACTTGTTCTGAAGAGGACACAGGAGAAAACAAGCTGTGTTTCTGATGCAAGTAAAAGCAAATTGATGAAGTGACTGGCTGTCCTTAGCCTCTCATTCCATGCACTTAAAGGCAATGTAAAGCACCCAGCCAGGGCTGGATGTCTCTGGAAGGAAGTATGAGATCTCTATGGATGCCACTTTCTTTATTCCCCCTCCCCCAGGAGTTTTCTGTCCCTCCTTATTCCCTCCCCAGGAGGCTTCTGCTGCTGTTACCTTTTCCAGCTTCTTCAGCCGTTTGCAGCTGCGGTGCTTTGGCTGTGATGGGTCACTCTGGGCAAGAGGATAACGAGGCCGTTTGCACATTCTTTACTGCCAGCACTGGTTTCACTGAGACTTTCAAAGCTGCGGCCGCACTCATATAGCTCATGTGTAAAAAGAGAAACTGAAGACAGCAGAGACTGGCACCGAACAATGCCCATCCCCCAGCAGGCACAGGAAGCTGATCATATTGAACAAACCTACCAGATGATCCCTGCCCAGGGCTCATGCCCAGGCACCATGGTTCCTGGGAGAAGGTTCCTAGTTGCTTTAGCTGGGTAAATCCTCCTGGGTGGTGTTCAAGTTTTATTAATGCTTTATTTTGGAGGCCTTACTAGATTCAGTCATGCAGAGTAACACATCACACCCAGAACTGATGCAGAAAGTGTTGCTTCCTCCCATCTTTTTCTCCCAGGGACCCAGTCTCGCTACTTTGCCACAGTTTACTCAGCAAGGCAGCTGATGATTTCAGTTGTGCTTATGATTTCCCCAACTGGTGCTGTTGATCATCTGGCAGTGTGGGAAACCCCAGGAAAGTCAGCTGAACGCTAGTGTTGCTGGAAGAACAGAAAGCTGGTTTTTAACTTTCACTGTGCAGCTGGTTTTCCAGTCAGAAAGAACAGCTGCTTCCATCCCTCCAAGGGACAGGCAGTGAGACAAGACACCCTCTAAGCATGAGAATTGCTGTTTGTCATTTTCAATGCATTTAAATGCAGCTTTTCTGGCCTTTTATGGAGAGCCGGACATAAAAGGGCAGAAACTTGACCAACGGAACTTGTCATACCCAGAGTCAAACACTGTCCTCCCATAAAGCCCAATCCTGACCCTCCCAGGCTTTGCCCATTTGCTAGAGCTGTCAGGCCTGACCATCCTTCACAGCTGTGAAACGTGACTTGGGTTTGGAGAGGGAGACGTGCCATCGAGGACAGCTCCACAACCCTGGAGCTTTAAAATTCCCTCGGTCCTGTGGACAGTTTCCTGCCCTGGAGGCAGAATTCAACTGAATAACACTGAGTTCCTGTGTAAAAGACACTTCCTTCCTGCATGTGTTGTTATTATTGTCCAGGAGAGTGAAAACTGAGCAGTAGTGAGGTGAGGCCATGAATTCTATAGGGTAGAGATTGGCTTCAGTAGATGTGGGCAATGCTTTATGTATGTTAGGGTTACCATACATCCGGATTTTCCCAGACATGTCTGGCTTTTTGGGCCTCAAATCCCCGTCCGGGAGGAAATCCCAAAAAGCCGGACATGTCCGGGAAAATAGGGAGGAAGGGGTCATGGGGCTTGGGTCCCGGCCAGAGCCGCTGGGACCGGCGGTGCTCGGCCGGGGGCCAGAGCCGCTGGGGCTGGCGGTGCCAGAGCCAGGGCAGGCCGGAGCTGCTCAGCCGGAACCAGGGCCGGCACCCCAGGGCCCAAGCCGAGCCGGGCGGGAGACGCCGGGGCCAGAGCCTCTTGGGCTGGGCCGGCCAGCCGGCCGCCAGAGGGAGCTGCTCGGCCGTGGGGGGTCGGACTGGGCCGCGCCTTGCCCTGCCCAGCCCCAGCTGACCTGCTGCCTCCCTGTTTCAGGCTTCCCGCGAACATTTGATTCGCAGGAAGCAGGGGAGGGGAAGGAGCAGGGGGGTGGAGCGTTCAGGGGAGGGGGCAGAGTTGGGGTGGGGACTTTGGGGAAGGGGCAGGGAAGGTGCGGAGTTGGGGCGGGGCTGGGGCCCCATGGAGTGTCCTCCTTTTTTTAAATTAAAATATGGTAACCCTATGTATGGGCCTCCCCACCCTACCCCTTCAAAGAAAGTAACAGTGCATTAATTTATAGTAAAAGCTACATAAAAGTTTGTGCCAATCTGGGGCAGTCTTTGGGGTCCTGGATGGCACCAGTGCGCATCTTGGTGCCCCAGCATGTGGGCATTGCTGAACGATATGTTCTGATAGTCATAAAGACAACAGTACAATTGATAAAATCAATCAAATATTGTAAAATGTATTAAAGTTTAGGAATGTGAACTTCACCTTTCCACATTGGCCCTGGGGTTCTTCCAGTCAGGTATCTATCTAGTCTACCTTTGGCAGTAGCAAATACCTGATGTTTCAGAGGAAAAAAAGATCCCCTATAATGCAATGACCCAAATGTGCAGCACTGTGTGATATCATGGTAAATAAACGTGTTATGCCCCAATAAAGCGTTTTTCATCTGAGGTTCTCAAAGCACTTTACAGAATAGTGATGATCAGGAGCCCCTTTTACAGCTGGGAAATAGACACAGAGAGGATAAAGAGCCTGCTGAAGGTCACAGAAGAGCAAGAAACAGAGCCCAAGTCTTCTGACTTCTTGGTGCCTGTCCCCACCGATAGACCACACTACTTAAAGCATAGCACAGCCTTGGGGAAGGGATCCCTTTCCCTAGCTTGAAATCAGCATGTTCTTTTCTACAGTTAAAATTGTTACCAAAAATATATAGATATACAAATTTGTATAATACATCAAGGAAGGAACAGTACAATCATGTACAACTTGCTCCCTGAGCTCAGCTACTTTGTTACGTGTATTTACTCTTCTAGCTTTCCCATGTATCACTGGTTTATGCTCTTTGAAGATAAAATGGAAAAATACTTTTTTGTATTAGCTTTTGGTTTGAGATCCAGGGGAAATGTCACATGCTATCAACTGACGATGTGGCCAAATCAATGACATTGTCAAAAGCTAGACTCAAGCCCTTGGAGACTGAAAAAACGGCAGCAGAACTCATGTAGCCGCACAGTTGTGGGGGGGACATCTCCATTTCACGTCACCTGAAATCTCTAAAGAGGTTGAAAACACTCGAGCTAAAATGGAAACAAACATTGGGTGGGATTTTCAAATACACCTAGGAGCACACCTCCCATTGATTTCCAGGAGTTTCTTTGGTGTTTTTGAAAATCCTCTTCATGTTTCACAAACATTTGAGTTTTTCTAAATACAATATTATTTAGTGTTTGTTAAATATAAAATAATAGAATCACAGGGTTAGAAGGGACTGCAACAGTCATCTAGTCTAACCCCTTACCAATATGCAGGATTTGTTGTGGCTAAGCCATCCAAGACAGATGGCTACCCAGCCTTTTGAAAACCTCCAGTGAAGAAATTTCCACACCTTCCCAAGACAGTCTGTTTCATTCACAGTTAGGAAGTTTTTCCTGAGATTTAATCTAAATCTGCTATGCTGTAGTTTAAGCCCATTGCCTCTTGTCCTGCCCTCTGTGGCAAAAGAGAACAACTTTTCTCCATCTTTTTTATGGCAGTCTTTCAAGTATCTGAAGACTGCTATCATATCCCCCCCGTTAGTCTTCTCTTTTCCAAACTAAACATACCCAGTCCCTTCAGCCTTTGTTCGTATGTCTTGAAATTCCATCCCTTTGATCATCTTTGTCGCTCACCTATGGATCCTTTCTAGTTTCTCTACATCCTTTCTATACATTGGTGACCAAAATTGGACACAGAACTCCAGCTGAGGCCTAACCAGCGTCGACTAGAGCAGTACTATCCCCTCCCATGACTTGCATGCTATGCCTCTGTTAATGCAACCTAAAATTGCATTTGGTTTTTTTTGCAATAGCATTGCATTGCTAACTTGTGTTGAGTTTGTGATCCACCACAACCCGGGGCGGCTCCAGGCACCAGCGCAGCAAGCGGTTGCCTGGGACGGCAAGCACCGGGGGGCGGCCTGCCGGTCACTGTGAGGGCGGCAGTCTGGCTGCGTTCAGCGGCGTGCCTGTGGGAGGTCCGCCGGTCCCGCGGCTTCGGTGGCAATTCGGCAGCGGGGACATTGAAGGTGTGGCACCAGCGGACCTCCCACAGGCATGCCACCAAATCTGCGTGACCAGCGGATCGCCTGCAGGCACGCCGCCGAAAGCTGCCTGACAGCTGGGCTTGGGGTGACAAAAAACAGAGCCGGCCCTGACCACAACTCCCAGATCCTTCTCAGCAGTGTTGCTGCCAAGCCAGTTTTCCCCCGTTCTGTATTTGTGCATTTGTTTTTTCTTCCCTAAGTGTAGCACCTTACATTTGTCTTTGTTGAATTTCATTTTGTTGTCTTTACCCCAGTTCTGCATTTTATCGAGCTCCCTCTGAATTTTAGTTCTAACCTCCAAAGTATTGGCAACCCCCAAATTTCCCCCCAGCTTTGTGTCATCTACAAACTTGATCAGTATGCTCTCTATACCTACATCCAGGTCATTAATAAAGATGTTAAACAACACCGGACCCAGAATGGATCCCTGTGGAACCCCACTTGAGACCTCCCTCCAATCTAATGGACATCATTCCATTAATAGTTATTCTTTGTTTACAGTTGTTTAACCAATTTATGTATCCACATAATGGTAGTTCTGTCGAGCCTGCATTTCTCCAGCTTACTTATCAGCATGTCATGTGGGATTGTGTCAAAAGCGTTGCTGAAGTCCAGGTATATTATGTCCACTGCATTCCCCCATCCACCAAATCTGTTACCCTGTCAAAGGAGGACATCAAGCTGGTCTGGCATGATTTGTTCTTGGTAAATCCTGCTGGCTGCTAGTGATCACCCCTTCATCCTCCAGGTATTCGCAAATTGAATGTTTTATACATTGCTCTAGTAGCTTCCCAGGTATTGAAGTCAGGCTGACTGGTCTATAATTCCCCAGTTCCTCCTTTTCCCATTTTTAAAGAGGGGCACCACGTTAGTCTTCTCCAGTCTTCCATGAGTTTGTAAATATTAGTGCCAGTGGCGCCAAGATTTTTTCAGCTAATTCCTTCAGTACGCTGGGGTGAATAGCATCTGGCCCCACTGAGCTGAATTCATTCAAATTGGTCAGACGACCTCTTGACATGTTCTTTACTTATTCCAATCTGCATCCCGTCCTCTTTATTATCCATGGTAACTTCGCTAATCATCCAGTCACATGTTACTTTTTGTGAAAAGACTGAAGCAAAGTAGGCATTGAGCAGCTCTGCCTTCCTATCATCTTCGATTACCCGCTCATCTTCTCCGTTGAGTAGCAGACCCACACCGTCCTTGATCTTTCTTTTTTGTCTGACATATTTGAAGAACCCCTTCCTGTTGTCTCTGGCATTTCTTGCCAGCTGTAACTCATTCTTTGCCTTGGCTTTCCTGATTTTGTCTCTATACGCTCATGCTAGTCCCATGTATAGTTCCTTGGTGACATGCCCCTCCTTCCATTTTCTGTATGTATCCCTTTTGGGGTTTAGATAGCTAAAAAGCTCCTTGTGCAGCCACGTTGGCCTCCTGTGGCTTTTCTTATCTTTCCTCTGCATCAGAATAGCTTGGTTTTGAGCCTCTAGTATTACATCTTTTAGGAACTGCCAGTCCCCTTCGACTCCTTTTCTTCCTAATTGGTCTTTCCATGGGACCGTGCCTACTATACCTAAAAAGAGTACAGTATTTCATACTTGAGCTAACTTTAATCCCACCTAGAACCCTGGGCAATTACTTGGGCACCTAGCCCACGCTGAAGCATGCTCTGTTGTGGTTTTACTGCTCCAAATCCTGAGCTAACTAGGTGAAAGCTAGCTCAGGAATGTCTACTTGAGCAGTAATCACACCCTGTGATTGTGACATAGCCCTAGGGTGTCATCTAAGAATGGCCCTAGGTTTAGCACAGGGTATTTCTCAGTCTCATTATTTTCTGTAACAAAAGCTTTCTAACAGTCCGAACCAGTCTGTGTTAGTAACGTGGTTACTGCATTTTTATTTTGTGTTGCCTACTCTCAATGCTTTTTGCCTTATAGGCAAATGTTAATACTATTATAGCTAAGTGACCATATCACAGTTATGGATGCATCTTCACAGACCAGTTCTGGGAGATATGGTGATAAGAAGAGTAAAGGTATTACAGACCAAACTGTTCTTTCCTCAGTAGCTGGGGTTACTGGCGAGTGTTTGAAACACAGATTCAGATATAGTAAAAGCCTACTCTCATTTCCAGAAAAGTCAGGGAACCTCACTCTTCGGAAGCTGAAGTTCCCAGAAGTATCCCCCTTCCATGGTTAGCAGTCTGTGTCGACAATGATCCTCTGCTCCAGTATTGTTTAAAAATGGATGCCGTTTGAGAAACATTGAAAAAAGGGGATGCAATGCAGCATATGGCCTTTGTCTGATGCCACAGGGATGACTAAAGTACAGAAACTCAGAAGGGTGAGGTTAATATTATGAAATGCCTACGATCCAGGAAGCATTGCTTCCCCTTTCTTCATAGAGTCTTTCCTGGAATGCTTTCCTGTTTTTCATTAGGCAGATATATGGCAGTCTCTGGGCATGGATTCACAATTCCCTACATGGCCAAGAAAAATATTACAAGTTCTTGGCCTCTGAGTGCCCGTGTTGTGAGTAAAGTGTATGGGATCAGATATCCCATCCTGTTTGTGGGAAATGGCCAAACATTTCAAAATGCACCCCAGCAAATGTTTTAAAGGAAGGAACAGATGTAATTAAAAAATAGTTAAGGAACTTGATTCTCTGCAGAGTCCAAGCTCAGGCCACAGCTCCTGGTTTCTCAGCCAGCCAGCCCCAGTGCAAGACAAAGCTTCAGAGGGACAGTTGGACCTCAGGGACCTTATTATTATTATGGGAATGAGGCCTAATGGGGCTCTACTCCTCCATTCCCTCTTCCCACTTCTTTCCCACACCCAACATGACTCCTCCCTCCCCTATAAATGGGGATAAGGATTACAGCACCGGGGCCACCTCCATGTGATTTATGCCAGTGGAGATTCCCCCTATGCAGGAGGGATACTCTAGTAGCAATCCTCAGTCACGTTTGGTTCATTTTGCACTTCATAACAGAACAAAGTGAACTTGGCAGACCTTGAGAATCTGGCCCAGTGTTTTTCTGTAGCTTTTATGTTACAGGCCTGTGAGAGTAATGAAGGAAAGCACACAAGTGTAAGAAGCTTCTCATCTCTATAAGAAACTAAAAATCACCAACTGGGGCCCCAGTTTGTCAAGAACTCCATCAAAACATAATTTCTTTATGTTCAGCCCAAAAAACCTAAAAACCCAATCTTAGCAATTCAAAGACACGATCAAAAGGTAATAGACACCTAAGAAATCAATTTGCCATCAAATATGTCAACTGCTTCTAGTCAGATAACAGGGAATTATTTAAAACACTCTCATCAAAATCTACAACATCATCTTCATAGAGAGGAGCTTTCTTTTTGCCTAATTGTGCTTGATAGGAAACTCATCATCATATTAAAAAAAATGGTTGTAGTTTTAATCTTTTATATGCTTAAATTTTGCCAGAAAGGACAGAGAAAGCCAGAGGTGAGAAATTCAATAACTTTCCTTTGTGATTTTGGGTAGTTTTGCTAAAAGTTAATTTAAACATTGTATCTTACCCTGGCTTCTGCATACTATACATTCCCAGAGTCACTGAGAGTGTCCTAGCTGGGGTAGATGAAGCAACCAGTTATTTAACTGGGGTAGATTTCAGAAATATATGGAATATCTTTAGGATATGTAATTGAGTTCAGGGGCTAATAGATGCATAGATTTTAAGCTCAGAAGGGACCATTGTGATCATCTAGTCTGAGCTCCTGCCTGACACAGGCCATAGAATTTCACCCAGGGGTTCTTGCGTCGAGCCCAATAACTTCTGGTTGAACTAGAGCATATCTGTGAGAAAGACATCAAAGCATGATTTAAAGATTTCAAGAGCTGCAAGCTCCACCACACCCCTTCGTAAGCTGTTCCAATGGGTAATTTAGAAAGTCTGATAAAATAACTCAGCAGACTGCAAGTTGTTTCAAATAACTCCTCCCCTGCATCCCTGAGATGTACTGTTTAATGCTTATAATGTGCTATCAGATTCTCAATGTACGTGCTATAGTAGGACAAACTAGTGGCTTTGTTCACTACTGATCTTGGGGAAACTGTAATGAATTGTGAAAACCATTTCCTGTTCTGTGGCAGTCTTCATGCAAGAACTAATGTAACCCACATGGCTCTATACTACAGCACTTGTTTTGGGAGGGGGGGGGGTTGTCTCATAGAAGGAGAGAGAAGTATTGGGGAGGAGACATGGATTTGTTTGTAATACTCTTTCTCTGCATATATGCAGAGGACAGGACAGGGCAACTCAGCTAGAAGGGCCCAGAGGAATCCAGAAGTAGGGTGGGGCAGTTACTGGACATTCTTGGTGGCTGTTTCCAAAGCTGTGAAGAAAGGTTTTCATTCAGGGCAAGTAGTCTTGCAGGTTCCATATATTCACCATTTGAGAGCTGAGCCAATCGGAACTCAGGAGCAGAAAGGTTATTAATAGAACTGGTCAGAAACAGTTTGATAAACTTTTTTTAACCAAACTTACCAATTTGTGAAAATGGAAACATTCCATTGGGCCATGTTGACTTTGACAAAATTCCACCCCAGGCAGGTTTCTGTTGGAAATCTGTCTGGTTTCCTGCCACATTGCCAGCCTGGCTCCTCATCAGCCTGAGCTCCCCGGACTTTCAGGCACTTGGTGGGTTGATAGGGAGCCTGGAAGCTCTGGCAATCCCAACTCCCAGGCTCACAGCTCTTCAGTAGCCTGGGCTCCCAAGGTCCCTGCCTCTGGGACAGCCCACCTGGCAGACTACCACAGAACTGGAGCTCCCATGGCTTCCAGGGTCTCCAGCTCTAGGACAGCCCACCAAATGGGCTGCCTCAGAGTCAGGGATCTCAACAGAGCTGGGTGGAGAATGGTAACTCTGTTTCACTGAGAATTTTGGACGTGTGAGTGGAGCATTTGTCATCCCTACAGGGTCTGTGAAATTTACATTTAGCTATCAGCTGATTGCTTTAAACAGGGATTCTATCTCAGTTAAAGAGAGAACAGGGGCAGTGATGAATGAGCTGAGGGGGTTTGTACAATCTTTCTTTACTTAACTGAGCTTATGGGGAAAAGATAGTGTTCTACAGAGGGAAAGCCTTATAGAAATCCAGGGAATGTATGTATTTTATATGCTAATTCTAATGCCTGTACCACTTTGGATACAACCTATAGATTTCTGTTTCCCCAGCAGCTGAAGAGACCAGTCAGTTACGAGCCAAAGCATTGGAATGCTGCTACCTAAAAGAATCCCTGGACTTGTGTGTTGACAAGGCTCAGAAGTGTTTAGAAAAGAACTGAGATGCTGCCATTCTTCTCAAGCTCTGAAGAATCTAGCTGACACACACTGCATATTATGGCCATGTTATAGAGACCAAGAAACCATCTCAGAGAAGATCAGAGGGGAATATGTGTGCTGAAATATAGACATATGAAGTATAGACATATGCAACAGCAAGAAAGTGGGGAAGTTTGTATAAGACTAGTAGATTTACTACCTAATAACTTTTGTTTAAGAATTATTCACAAGTGTTCCAAATTCTATTTACAATATTCTGTGTGTATTAAATGTTTGTTTACTATTAAATGGTGTGGTATTCTCTCTCTGATGCTGACTGGGAACGGTTACTAACTACAATCAGCTGAATGACATGTCAGCACACTGACTAAATCACAGTAAAAGGGTGGCAGGGATGCAGCTGTCAAAAATGGATTTTGAACTGGTGGCTGCTGCATTTGCATGTAATCTGACCCCCTGGACGTAAGTGATCATTTAAGAGTGAAGGTTGTAGGTATTTAACTTGTATGACAAATATTCATGATTCATATCAAATTATTCACAATTTATTCTACAGTATTTCCTGCGGGAGGGGAGGGAGAAAACAAACTGCCCATGTTTATGCTTGAAGATTTAGAGCAGGGGTTGGCAACCTTTCAGACGTGGTGTGCCTAGTCTTCATTTATTCACTCTAATTTAAGGTTTCACGTGCCAGTAATACATTTTAACTTTTTAGAAGGTCTCTTTCTATAAGTCTATAATATATAACTAAACTATTGTTGTATGTAAAGTAAATAAGGTTTTTAAAATGTTTAAAAAGCTTCATTTAAAATTAAATTAAAATGCAGATCCCCCCTCCCCGGACTAGTGGCCAGGACCTGGCCAGTGTGAGTGCCACTGAAAATCACCTCGCTTGCTGCCTTTGGCACGCGTGCAATAGGTTGCCTACCCCTGCTTTAGAGGGGATAGCACACTGCATACAATTTTAGAAGAACTGCTGCTGCCACCCTCAGGACATTCTTGGGATCATAAGGCACCTTGAGTTTAACCTTGATTGAAAGTGAAAGTAAGAAAGAAAGCTGGCGCTTTAAACCCCCCTGAAGCTGGGGAAATCAGGACATATTGATACCAGTCAGCTAAAATGAATCGGAATAAAACAGTAGCAAAGACAAGCTTTTGAGATTAAATAAGCTATTTAATCAAATACAAAGAAAGGGAAACCTACTGCCTACACTTAAAATGATCTCTATCAGCACCAATAAGAGATGTGGGTGGCTTCCTCTATTGGCTGCCATTTGAAACCAGTTTAAAAAGAAATTAAATGAATTCTTGACCTCAGTTAAAATGCTCTGTAGCGCTCCCTCCCTTAGAAAATTCATGTAAGCATTTTTGAGAACCAAGGGCAGCAGAGCCTGCCCAAAAGGGGAGCGGCAGGTGGTGTATCTGCGGCACAGTGCCCCACAGCTACTCCAGCTCCTTAGCTGGGCATCAGCTGCCAGCCTGAGGGGTTTGGGGGGAAGAGGAGGGGTGGGACCCCTGCCGAAAAGTGAACAGGACAGGCCTGTCCACTTTCAAAAGTAGGAGTGCTCTGGCTCCCTGGTCCCCCCATTCCGGGCCCCTGCTGAGAACTGAAATGGCTCACCAGAGGGATGGCTGAACTTGCATTGTGTTTATAACCATTCTGCCAGGTGGAGTCAGCAGCAGCCAGAGCTGGGTTCAATGTCTAGGGGTTTCTTTTAACAACCAAAAATACAGTTTGAGCCCCCACCCAGCAATCTGGGAAAACTAAACACTGCCCTGGGCACCTCTAAGAAGCAACACTTCCCCTCTGACAAGCATTGAGTCTGTGCTCAACAAAACAAAGCTTCTATTAAAAGGGAAAAGGGCATGCCACACTAATTTGGGAGAACACCACAGCCGTAATTCAAAAGCATGTGGCTATAGGCCTACCCCACAGTACATTGGGCAGTGCCCTTTGCCTCAGTTTTTCACCTTCTGGTATGAAAGTCCAACAAACTAATGTCCCTTAACACATCACTTCCCTTTCCCGCCATGGCACCCCACTCACAGTTGGCGGTCCTTGGCTAGCGAAGACCCAAGGCAGGAAGGGCAATGAGCAATGCCTCTGCAGCTGCTGTCTCTCTGATGTTGTCCCCCTGCTGCCGCTCACTGCCATGACTGCCTTCTGCTGCTGCTTTCTACCACAACTGCCGCTGTCCACCTTCCTTCTGCTGCCACTGTCACAACAACACGTTCCACCACTGAACCTAGCTCTCAGTGATTTCAGCAGGTAGTGGTCTAAGGCTTGGCCCCTAGACTTGCTCAGCAGTGAGGACAGCTCTAAGAATCACTAACTGGAAGCAAGGACTCTTAATCGAGCTTAATCAATTCTGTCATTAAATGCTGGAGACAAGCAGGTCAAATGGGGTCTAGGACTCTTTAGGCAGAGTCCACACCACCAAGTAGGAACACCTGCCCCCCCACCCACACTCATCTTCGCTGGGCTTTAGCATCCCTGTTCTCTGCTTAGCAGGTGAGGTTCAGTTTTGGGTGACCCCTACTACCACACACAGTTCTGCCGCCCTTTCCTCATGCAACGAGGATAACAACATTTTGTTACCCCTGCATTTGAATGCTAGAGTGATTTGTAACCAAAACCAAAATTGGTCAGTTTGGCATAACAGCTCCATCATGCTGCACATCTAGGCAGAGGAGTGTCTCTGCAAAAATGGTCTGTTCCTGAAGTCTTTTTCCCCCGACAGTGCAACACTAGATGTCGAGAGCCACAGCCAGCAGCAGTGAAGAAGTAAGGATCGCATGGTATGGTGTTGCCAACCTTACTTCTGCTGGTGGGGCACTGCCTTCAGAGCTGGGCGCCTGGCCAACGGCTGCTGCTCTCAGCTGCTCAGCTTTGAAGGCAGCACAGAAGTAAGGATGGCAATACTGCAATCCCCCCTAAAATACCCTTGCAACCCACCTACAACTCCCTTTGGGGTCAGGATCCCCAATTTGATAAATGTTAGTCTCCGCTGTGAAATCTGTATAATATAGGGTAAAGCACAAAAAAGACCAGATTTCATGGAGAGAGACCAGATTTCATGGTCTGTGATGCATTTTTCATGGCCGGGAATTTGGTAGGGCCCTACCTTTAGAATTAGGAATTATTCATATTCCTGATCCAGTACACATTGCCTGGAGCACAGCATGAATTATGAGTTGAAGAGAGGAGTTGGGAGAAGGAATGAAATTCCTAAAAAAATCAGGTATTTTTATTGGGGGTTATTGCTGTGGATTTTACATTGATAGCCAATCAGAAAGCTCTATTAAGCTCTAAAGTTTATATAGTATGGGTGACTGGCTTCTTGACATCTGCTTTCTTTCTTCCAAATCCAAACCTTTCACAATGACACTCTTCTACCAGTGGCCCTAGCAAATTTCCCACCTTGCAATCAATCTCCCAACAGTCCCTTACCTTTGATGTTCCACAGTTACAACATTCGTCCTCTAGAAATGACAGCATCTTCAGGGAGGTTACAGATGGTATGTGTACACTGGAATGCAAGTCCAGGCTAGTGGGACTTGAGTCTGCAGACTCTGGGTTTGCAAGACCCCATGGCTTGAGTATCCCCACTGCATATTGACCCTAGGTTTAGAATTTCTGGACCAGGGCCACAAACCTGGAGCTCCAGCAGCCACACTGCAGAATGCAGACCAAATTCAAACCACCATATCCCAGGCTTCCTAGCACCCTCCCCATCTGTGGCTGCTTTAGGCCCTGATTTGTGGGGCAGTGTGGGAATCCTTGACTGTCCACTTCATATGCTAAAGGAAGTTGTTGCAGCCTCCCTGGTTCCCAACAGATCCTGACAAGCCACTTTTTGGGTCTGCAAGCTCCAGCAGCTGGAGACAGCAACAAGGAGAAGTTACCATTTGAAGACTGTCTCTTGCTTGCACTTTCACTTGTGTTTAGCAAATGGGCAGAGAATCCATGAGATGCTGGTGGACATACTGGTGGTGGTTTCTGACCAACCAAAGACACCTGATGGAGAAGGACAAGGCAGAAGATGATACAGACATGGAAGAATGGACCTGGTAGATATGGCCCATGATTCTTGGTGTAGATGCTGATAACGCCACATAAACCAGCACATCTGGAGTAGGGCCACAAGCACAGACTGGTGGGATTGCATCACCAGGCAGACCTGGGATGACCAGAAGTAGTTTCAGAACTTTTGCATGAAGAAATCTACATTTCGGGAGTTTTGTGAGTAGCTTGCCCACACCCTCCAACATCACAACACAAACATGAGGGTGGCCATACTGGTCCAGAAGTGCGTGATTTAGCTCTCTGAAAGCTGGCTACCCTAGACTGCTAACCAACTCAGCATTGGAAAGTCAACTGTAGGTAAAGTAATCGTGGTGGAATCTGAGGCAATCAGGCATGTGATCTACCCAAGGTGTTGGGCATAAACAATGTCCCTGAAGTAATTGCTAGTTTTGAGAGAATGGGGTTTCCAAAATGTGCCAGGGCCATTAATAGGACTCATGTGCTCATAGTTTGTCCTCCTCAAGGAGCACTTGAGTACATAAACTGCAAAGGAGACTATTCTGTTATTATGCAAGACCTTGTGAACCACAAAGGCCAACTTATGGATGCCAAAGGGACTGCACTGGAAAAATTCATGATGCTGGGGTTTTCCAATGAAGTGGGGGGGGGGGGAGGGGGGAGGAAATAGGAGGTATGTGGATTGTCATGCATTGTAGTTATGAATAAAATGAGTACTTACAACCTAGCTAGGACTGTGGATCTACAGGATGAGTTGATGTAGAGAAATGTATTGAGAAATAGTGTCGCTTATAATGTGTTTACCTTTATTGTTTGAAACACATTATATGATGTAATCGCAATAAAATAAAAACCGTTTTTGAACACATATTAGAAAAGCACAATATGAAGTCATTGCCAGGCAGGCCAGCTGCCATTAGCACACCAAAACAAAACCTTTAACAAAAACAAAGTGCACAAATAGCGCAAACAGTTCCAAACAATAACCCCCCCCTACTATTGTGTGTCCCTTGTCCCCCACCCCAATTC
Organism: Trachemys scripta elegans; assembly: GCF_013100865.1. Classification (NCBI taxonomy): domain Eukaryota; kingdom Metazoa; phylum Chordata; order Testudines; family Emydidae; genus Trachemys; species Trachemys scripta. The sequence continues at coordinate 159,597,747 of NC_048300.1, read as the reverse complement.
TTCTGTCCCTTCTTCTGGCACTGCCACAGGGGGATGGGGCTGTTCATGGAGTGGATGTCTGCTGGGGGGAAGGAGCCTACATGGGGGTGTAGGACTACATGGGGTAGATTTGCCCTGTCCAGCTGCTAAGTCCCAATTGCGTGGGCAATCATGGAACGGTCCAAAGTGTTTCTGGTCTACAGCACATGGAACCTTGCAGGGGCCTCTCCTTACACACTGAAACTCTGTCCTCTTTCTCTGCAGCCTGTCTGTGCCTTTCCACTTGCTGTGAGTCTTTCTCCCTCTGATATTACACCAGCTTGTTGGCCCTGTCCAGAATGTCCTCCATAAGTTCATCACAGAAAGGCTTCCACTTGGACTGGTCTGTGAGAGTTCTGCATTCCAGGGTCCTGTTGGAGTGGGCCCGCACTGCTGAAGTGGAAGAACCTGCAGAGGTCAAAGGACCATCAGAGTTTGAAGAGCCTAAAAAGCAGACATCAAACAGTGTATTATTGTTTCAGTGCTTCACAACAGGTACAGTCAACAGTCATAGGTCACCAGGACCAGATGTTATTCACCCAAGAGTTCTGAAGGAACTCAAATATGAAAGTGCAGAACTACTAACTGTGGTATGTAACCTATCACTTAAATCAGCTTCTATATCAGATGACTGGAGGATAGCTAATGTGACTCCAATCTTTAAAAAAGGGTCCAGAGGTTTCAAAGGCAATCCTGGCAATTACAGGCCAGTAAGCCTAATTTCAGTACTAGGCAAATTGGTTGAAACTATAGTAAAGAACAGAAGTACCAGACAAAATAAATGAACACAATTTCTTGGGGAAGAGACAACATGGATTTTGTAAAGGGACATCGTGCCTCACCAATCTATTAGAATTCCTTGAGGGGGTCAACAAGTATGTGGACAAGGGTGAGTTAGTGGCTATAGTGTATTTGGACTTTTCCACAATCTTGTGGGACAGGATCTTTTGTCCTTTCTATCCCAACACTTGCCAGTTGAGTCATAAGAACATAAGATAAGAATGGCCATATGGGGTCAGAACAATGGTCCGTCTAGCCCAGTATTCTGTCTTCTGACAGTGGCCAATGCCAAATACTTCAGAGGGAATGAACAGAACAGGGCAATTATTGAATGGTCCACCCACTGACATCCAGTCCCAGCTCCTCCTGACAGTTAGAGGCTTAGGGACACCCAGAACATGGGGTTGCATCCTTGACCATCTTGGCTAGTAGTCGTTGTTGGACCTATCCTCCATGAATTTATCTAATTCTTTTTTTAAACTCAGTTAGACTTTCCCAACATTCCCTGACAATGAGTTCCATAGGTTGACTGTATCGTGTGACGTAGTATTTAATTTTATTTGTTTTAAACCTGCTATTAATTTCATTGCATGACCCCAGTTCTTGTGTTATGTGAAGGGATAAATAACACTATAACCAACCATAAGTCCCAAAAAACCCTGCCAAGTACATATACTAAGGTTAGTGTGAATAAAGCACAACATAATTAACTTACTTTTTTGTTTTGTTTTTATTTTTTAGTAAAACTCTCAGTTGGGCTGAGAACTGCCAAGAATGATAGCCTATTTTACTTTAATTTAAATGAGTGATCAATGTTATAATGCTAATCTGCCTATTTGTTTCCATTGTATAATATATGGTTCAGAAGTAGCCAAACTTACTGACCCTCCGAGCTGCATTCAATAACCTTCAGAAGTTCCAGAACTGCAAGACATGCACAAGCGGCGCCTGCTGGAGCGTGGAGCTTCTGCCCTGATATCTCCCTGCAGGGCTAAAGCCCTTAGATTCCTGTCCCTGCAGTGCAGAAGCCCCTAGTTCCACTACCCCACCGTAGGGCAGAAGCCCCGAGTGTCCCCACCCAGTCTGGTAGGTGGAGAAGGGGAGGGGAGGGGAGTGCATGGGGGCTCTGCGAACTGCACTTTAACTGTGAAAGAGCCAGATGCAGCTCACGAGACAGTATGGCCATGCCTAATATTGTTGAATTGCTGTTTCTGCTATACATTCACATGATACTGTACCAGATTTGACCACTAGTGGGTGCTAATTTATTATGTTTTTAAAAGTTACAGTACCATTTTTTTTTTAAAGTCATTTCTATAGTGTTTTTCAAAGTAGTTTTTTATTTAAAAAAATCCAGGAAATTATCAAGTTGTTGGTTTTGAAGTTTGAAATGCCTCTGGATTCAGACTTTATACACCAGTTTATACTCCTTTTTCAATTCTGTTCTATTGTATATATGTTCTTATATGGTCCTCCTCACTGTAGTATCTTAGCACCTTCTAGTAATGCATTAAGCAACATGACTAACATCAGTTACATGTTTGTTCCCTCATCCACTCCCCATGGAGAGTGTGCGCAGAGGAGGGTTTTGTTTTGGAATATTTTTTGCACACATACAGAGTTTATGTTAGAGAAGGCAGGTCAAAGAAATGCTCCTTGCACTTATAGAGCAGATCGATGATGGTAAGCTTTGTGATGATCCTTAGTTCTTGGAAAAGTTCATTCTATTGTCTCAGAGCAGTACCAAAGAAAGTTCTGTCTGTCGCACAAACAACCTTTACCCTTATTGTAGAAAGCTCCTTTGCGTCACAGGTGTAAAGTTGTTGACCGTGGTCTTCATCCTGGAGTTTAAATCAATCTTTTAGATTCCCTGGGCCCAGGCCGTCAAGCTTTGAAGTTAAGGACTGAGTCCTTGAACTTGACTAGCTATTCTATTGGCAGCCAGTGCAAGGAATGGAAGACAAGTCTGATGTAGTTGCCGTAGCCAGTAGCTGAAGAGATGCACTGCAGGATTCTGTGCTAGATGGAGTTTCCTAAGTACTGAAGGCTTCATGCCCAGGTATATTGCATTGGTGTAGTCCAACCAAGAAGTGATGAAGGTATGAGTAACTGAGGCTAGGTGTCCTACACACAGCCCTGGTAAATCACAGTCTGCTGGACACTCACACTAGACTACTGTGTTGGGTTCCAGTCCACTGGACCCATGTACTTTAAGTCTCCCTTGATCAGAGTAGGCTCCAGCACTGTCTTTGGCATCTCCAGCACATTCACAGGGCATAGGCTGTCCAGCTGGCACCACACAGTCCAACTGCTATAGACTGTCAGGACCAGTGTTGACCCACTCAGACTTTCCTGTGGCTTAAGCACACCTTTTCCCAGAACTCCAACCATAGGGGCACTCTGGATTTGCAGTTTAACTCTTCAGGGGCACGATAGTAAAAGCAAACAGACAGATAGAATTCTGTGCAAAATCTAACACACCATTGCTCTTTACTTAGATAGCCTGGGAGAAACACAGAACTAGGCAAAAAATAAATACCCCATAGGCATTTACCTGCCTCATTTTCCTCACCACTCTGGAGAGTTCTCTGAACTTAGGGCAGAGTCCTCTGTAGAGTCTAGATTCCTTCTCCTGAACTTGGTTTATTTTCTGAATCATGGAGTCTCTCTCTCTCTCTCTGCTCCAGATCAGCTAGTTTCTTTTTCCCCAGCTGGTCCTGCAGTCAAAATAAGCCCTTTCCCCCACTACAAAAGCATGCTCGTGTCCTGCCCAAAGTTTTCTGTATCTGGGAGTCTTCCCTGATCCACCAGGCCTCTGTAGCAGCACCTTGGTTTCTTTGTTCTTTTGCCTCTCCCCAGGACCCTTCCCTGCAGTCAATCTTGGTTGAACTAGTTTCCTGAGGCTTCAGCCATCCCATTGTCCTAAGGTGTTTCCACCTGAATAGGTGGCGATTGAGAGTTAAAAACTGACAGTTGTAGCTGGTCTGTGAGGAACATACTACAGTCCCTGTCAATTCATGGCTGTCTTACTACACACTAAGCCCTGGTCTACACTGGGGCAGGGGAGTGGGATCGACTTAAGTTATGCAACTTCAATTATGTGAACAACGTAGCTGAAGTTGACGTACTTAGATTGACTTACAGTAGTATCTTCACTGCGGTGAGTTGACTGCTGCTACTCCCCCGTTGACTCTGCCTGTGCCTCTCGCAGTGGTGCAGTACAGGAGTCAACGGGAGAGTGCTCGGGGGTCAATTTATCATGTCTAGACTAGACACAATAAATCAATCCGCGCTGGATCGATCACTGCCCGCCAATCCGGCGAGTAGTGAAGACATATCCTAAGGCTTTCCAGGCAGCAATTTCATAACAGCAGCCTGAATTATATAAGTTGCACATAGATTCCCCAAGTTATAACGCCAGGTCATTGTTCAAGATGGGCTGGAGTCTCCTCGCCACCCAGGGATGGTAGAAAGCAACATCTTTGAATAATTCTATGTAAGAGCTTAGCGACAGTGAGGAATCCAGGAAGCACTCCTAAGCCATGGACCGAACTGAACAATTGTGGATGTGTACCTTCAACCAAAGGAGACTGCACTATGGTTGAGAACTCTTCAAAATGCTTTCCTCTGCCCACCAGCATCACTCTGTTAGGTATGGGTTGTACATAAGTGACAGTCTTTGGGGGGTTTTGCTTAAAAAAAATTATATATTTAAGATGTACCATGGAATCTAAACCACATTTGGTCTTAAGCCTTGAAAGATTATTTCCAACAGCACTGTGACCCAGTATCATGCTGGAGTATTTCTTCAGTGTCAATTCAAGAGAGGAGTGCCACATAAATCAACACACACCTCTTCCTACTGTACTCTGGCTTCCCTTAGAAGTCTTCCATCCAAGTACTCATTACTTCCACTGCTGCTTAATTTGCTAGAAACGACAATCACAGCGATGGGGAATTTTCTGAAAAGAAAGTTATTTGCTGCACTTGTGGCAAGAAAATGTTTCCACTCTGGTATGGATATTCTTTATATACATCCAAACAACCACTATATACTGCAAAGTTCATTTTTTATTTCCATATTCCACAAACTAATGAGCATATCACCTGCCATCTACATCTTGATTAAAACAGGTTCACCAAAAAAAGAAACAGGCATTCTTTCATTCTCTAAAGCACACCTATGAACACAGCACAAGTTCTAATATTGATACATAAAAGCTTTTTCTGGTGCAGCATCATTACAATTTCTCCATTAGTTCCTTTTTAAAATGATTACACCTTAGATATTTATATATGCTTGTATTAAACTTTGCATAATCTGCCATACAGTATGTCACTTTTAGAAGCCATTTAATAAACTAAATTAAAAAGTCCCCATAAATTTAGGTTATATACAGCTGTAATTGTCAAGTTCTAAATTATTTACAATCTCTCTAAACTGCAGGTTCCCAATTCACAAAAGGATTAGTGCATTCCATGATTTCTCTTTAGATTGATTTTATGCAGGGATTAACCTGTGCTTACAATGCTCAGCAATAGTTATTAGTAAGTTAGCGTGTTGATGACAGAAACATTTAGTAAAGTCAGGGGTGGAGGAGTGAATTAGGCTAGAAAAGGAATTAATATATGTTCTCATCTTGCTTTTGTGTTGCACTCTGTTGACTTTAGGAACAGCAGCAGTTGGAAAAAAATAAAACTAAAGAGCAGCACAAAATAGAGCAGACTTCTCAGCCATTTCACCTTTCACATAAGCATTCCTTTAACATTCCAGTTCTCTCTCTCTCTCTCTCTCTCCATGTTTAAATTGAAAGACTGTCATCCACGGTAAAATCTATTTCTGGAATTGTTAGAACACAGGAATTTACCAGACTATATCCAGTAAAGGATGCATTTATTTCTGAAGCTTTTGTGCATGTGGTGTGGTTGTCCAAAAGAGCCTTGTCAAGCCATCCCTTAGGCTCTGCTCATCAGGAAATGAGCAGATTTTGCATATTTGAGTGAAGACTGAGCAGATTCTACTGGTCTGTGGTTGATAAGTGCATGCAGGTGTTGTGGTAGCCAAGGGACTGGCACAAAGATGAACAAATAGGGAACATGTCAATTTATTCTGTTTTATATACTCAACGGAGGATGGAAAGGAAAGTTCTGTGAATCAGGTCCCAACATTTTCTTTAAAATTAGGTAGATTAGTACATTCCAGGTAACAAAAAATTACAGTCAACATTCAATATCTGGAATGCATACAATATACAAGTACCATTATATTACATTTATGAAGTTGTTCAGGACAGTAATTTTTTTTCCAGAAGAAGCATAAAAAAGTTACAAGCTGGTTCACAACAACTTTAGGTACAATGTTATTAAAATACACTGATGTTAGTCATAAAAATATTTTACTATTTACATGTACACTGTATAAACCTTAACAATAAGAATATGCCCATTTTAGGAAGCCTTAAATGAATATCTAGGCAGATTGGCCCATGTTAGGTGCAGTACTACCTGTTTTGGTCTTCACAACCTGAAACTACTGGATACACGGTACTGTAACTCATTCTTCACTAGAATGTTTACACTTTCTACTCGGTATTCAAGCATTTCATTAAAAAGAGCTAGTTTTATTTCCACTGTGTTTTATTTTCTTAAATCCTACTCCAAGTAATTCAGGGCACTCTGCTTTTTCTTGTGCAATTTGGTTGCATTTCCTAATAAGGCTGTAATTCATTTCATCAGTGATCACACTATCTTGCTTGTAGTCAGGATGGTTTGCAATAAACTCCCTCATCCACCGAGCAACTGTCATTAATTCTCCTGAAAGGAGAAAAAGTAAATAAAAATCATATTATAGACATGTATACATTGCATTTAGCATCTACTTTATTTAGTATATTACATACCTGCAAGTATTTCTAATTACATACACACTGTATAGTCACGAGCACCACATATGCTTCATAGTAAAATCTGGCCACATTAAAAAAAAATAAAAAAATCATGAACTCACTATAGACGCATATTGAAGGACATACACTAAGCACACTCCCGACACAGACACTAAAAGTCACACTTATCTAGAACAATCTATATCCTAGAAGTTTTACTTTCAAAGTTTCAGAAGTAAAATGTCAAGATACATTTATGAGCTTGCGTAACAGAAACTATACCAGAACCTAAAAAATCAGAATGCATCAATGGGAAAAGCAGACAATTTAAGGCAGCAACTGTCAAACTCTTCACATAAAAGCACATTTTAATAGAGAAACTGTCTCAGAGACCAAGTGTCAAACTATCTGTATCTGTAATCATATCTCTACCGCATTATATCCAAATTCGTATTATATCGGGTCGCGTTATATCGGGGTAGAGGTGTATTAGATATTTCCTTAGCTTTTCCACCTGTACAGTTCCATTAGTAGGAGTGCTAGGGTCGACAAGCTGCTGGCACTATAAACACCGTTGTCTAACTATACCAGAGCAGGGCTAGATAACAGTAGCTAAGATGCCAATTTTTAATCTATGCTAGTGCTCACGATGTTGCTACCTCTGGTGGAACTATACCAGTGGCAGCAATAGTAGGAAATTTAAGGAAGACTATCTGGCGTAGACAACATTAGCAACCAGACAGCTGCACATGGACCACCGTTCAGGAACTTCTGACCCATAGGACCCTAAGGAGGTACTGGGAACAACTAGGAAATTCCAGAGCTTGTGCCTAAAAAACTGCCACAACATGTTAAGACACATCTAATGTTTTTTCTGTTATAAATTTCAATTTTTGAACATAAAAGTGTAATATCAAACATTCAGTGTCATTTCAGTATCAAAAACACCCAAATTCTAGAATCAAAGAAACATAGGACTGGAAGGGACCAGTCATCTACTCCAGTCCGCCGCACCGAGGTAGGACTAAGTGTTGTCTAGACCATGCCTGACATGTATTTCTTAAAAACCTCCAATGACAGGGATTACTTAACCTCCCTAGGTAATCTGTTTCAGAGCTTAACTATACCGACAGAAAAAGTTTTTCCTACTGTCTAACCTAAATCTCCCTTGGAGCAATTTAAGTCCATTGCTTCTTGTCCTGTCCTCTGTGGATAAGGAGAACAATTTATCACCCTCCTCTTTATAACCACCTTTTACTATTTGAAGACTGTCATAAGAGTTTACTACTCAAGCTGATGTTAGTAGCACTTCAGACTTTAGAGACCAGTAGAGTGAGATAAATGGAGTTAGTTCTAATAAGGAAACAACTACAGTAGAAGTCAGATGCTGAGTGGGTGAATGACTGATGGATGACCACCACCACACCCCAAAAAAATTATTCTTAGAGATTACCAAAGCAAATATAGCAACATCTACTTGTAATATTAAATGTATAATGTAGCATTTCCAGCTCCACTAAGTCCTTATTTTCATCTTATTTTTTAAAATGCTATTTAGCTACAAGTTTCTATAGCATTTTCAAAAAAATGTGAAATTGTTTATGAGGTCATGAGTCGAGAGATTCATCTTTCAGTAAGACTGAAAGCCAGCCCTTACCGTTACTACTTAGGATGGTTTAGAGACCGGGCGCACACACCATGGTATTTGCACATACAGACTCTTGTAGGCAAGTATATCTGTTTATGCCTAACTTGAATAAAAAGTTTAAACCTCTCCTTTTCTCAATGTACATGGTGCACTCTAGAAAAAACAATTAATGGGCATGAAAAACCAGCCTACTGCATGTAGGCCTGGCTTGACATGAATAATTTGACATGGGTGAGACCTCATTTCTTAGGAGACCGGACTAAGGAGGTGAATGGGTCATCAGGTTGGAAACAATATCTGTCCCAGCTAAAATTCTGGGGAACACCCAAGGAGCCATTAACAATGGACAAGGTAACAATGGCTAAGGTAAGTAGGGAAAGTAAAGATTAGGTAAAAAGTACATTGTGCATGGACACTGCGCGAACAGAGCATGCTTTACAGCGATTGTTTCACACAAAGTAACCAAGCCAAGCCCAAAAGAGGTGATGTAAATTCAATGCAATGTGCAAATATATGAAGGAAGAGGTTTGCTGTATAACTTTGGACACGTGGTACACCATATACCCATCCACTATACTTGAGTGTGATCAACTCAGTGTAGCTTTGCTATACGCCAAATAAAGCAACCCAAGATTGGAGTCAAACTGATTTCGACGTCTTGGGAATCCCCAAACACTGCATATCTGAACAAATATTTTTAAAGCTATGATGAGGTAAAAATAGGGGTTTAAAGGACTTTTTTCTTTAAATAATATCCCATAAGTAGCTTTCGGGACCAAAGGACACAGGACTCCCTGCTTGTTTTATAAGACACCCAAAGACAAGGCCCCATGCTCTACTGCACCATATTAATGCTAAATTATGCTGCCAGTGTAATTAGCAAAATTAGTATGACACCAGAATTACGCAGCACTACCCCACAGACCCAAGTGTTGGTAACGATTTGTGATTCAACAGGTGCAGAAAGATAACAGATTAATAATATTCAAAGTTGCTACGGTAGATTAAGTCCCCTTTTACATTAGAAATTATCTAAAAGATTTGTTTAAATGTCATACAATTGGGGGGGGAGGGGGAGGGAGGGAGGGAAAAATCAGGAAATTCACAGTCAAGTTTCTTTGCATCCAACATATAAGCATTAGTCATACCAGAGGCTCTCTTTTTAATTAACTTCAGATAGTTCAGAATGGTGCATCTTGTGTCCACATCCACTTCCATGTTTTCGAGGTAAGAGTTTAGAATTGGGATTAAGCCAGGAAAGACACCATCCTGCAAGAAATAACACACGACCTGTATAAACTCACTTGATGTAATTTGTGAATAAGGAAAACAGTTCAGTGTTCCAAATAGAAACTACCCCACACCTTTCCATTGATGATTGTGTCTATGCTCATCAAGGTGTACTCTTCTGCATCTGTCTCTTTCCCATTCTGTGCTGGGCCACATCCATCTACAACAGCATTTCCACCTTATCAGAGAAGAAGGGGGAAAAGCAAAACAATTAACTTTCTGCATCTCTTGAACTGGTCCTTAGCAAGTAATCTGAAAGCAGTAAGTGCAGTACCTTTACAAATATCTTTTCTGAAATAAAACATTCCCTGCCGAACAGCATCTCGTTTCTGGGCTACCTTCATATTTTCATCAACCTAGTAAGGGAAAAATCGCAAAGGTTATTTATCAGATGCTAGAAAATGGGCGTTTTATCTACCGGAGTGTTTTGGTCTTGGAAGTTCGGATTTCTAGATATATTTCTTGTTAATTTCACTGCACTAGAGCCAGTTAAGTCCTACCTACAGACAACAAGTTTTATTTCATTTTTCAAAGGTTAGCATTCTGCACAGAACCACAGAGCTCCCTCATTCATGAAAGTATAGTTAACTGGTCAGTAAGTGGCATCAATAGAATGGCACTGGCATGAACAACTTGTAATTTTAGATACAAGCTGTGTCAGCTGTAAACTGAAACAGAGGAACATGTGTCTTGTCAGGCAAGCTTCTTTTGATATTTAGGTGTAATTAAATGAGTACAGTTGGAATAAGAGGTTATGATTTGTTTTTCTAAAAATTGGCATTTCCTGTTTCATATTCTTCAGCTGCTGGGGCTGGAGCAGTGGCTCCGACTGTTAGTCAATTCCCCCCCCCCCCCCCCCCCGAGTATTTTTAGTAAAAGTCAGGGACCGATCATGGACTTCTGTGAATTTTTGTTTATTGCCTGCAACTTGTCCATGACTTTTACTAAAAATACCTGTGACAAAAATCTTAACTTTATGTATAAACCAACTAAAATTTTGGTTGAAAATTTTAAAATCTTAGCCTCTGAATAGCTTCTGGGCAGATTATGCCCAAATTCTTCAATCAATATGATTATTGGGGGAGTTAGTAGTAGTCCACTTTCAAGCAGCTAACATTAGTGTAGCCTCTGGAAAAAGGAAGAGGATTCGCTACATTCAGTTTGTCTTCTCCTCTCTCAATGTGATGCAAAAAACTTTCAGCAAAATTAAAAGTGATATTTAAAAATATATATATTTTGGACAGTTGGAGAAAAATCTTTTGCTCTCTTACTTATATCTTTTACTAATCAGTTTGTGTATGTTCTGAAGGGTGTCTCATGGCTGTTTTGAAAGATTAAAAGCATTCTAGGTGGCTGAAGTATAATCCCACATGACCCAAAAGTAGAGATCAGTTCAAGATTAGCCTCATAACATCCTTGTTCTTACAAGTAAGAAAGACAAGTTATGAAGGTCCAGTAATTCTCTGTTGTGATGTCTGCCAAATTTCACAGATCTAGGTTCACTAGGTCTAGGTTCACACATGATCTGTTTTGTAGTCATAACTGGCTTTCATTAACTAACTAATGTTCTTGCCCATGATTTACTAGGCACTTCACGTTTTCGGTGATGCTTTATATATTGCTGGCTTGCATAGTACTTGTTAGTTTCTCTCTGAATAAAACTGCATACCCTGCTATTGGGTAATTTTAAATTCCAATGTTTGATGCAAGATTTCTTTCTGCTCATTTGCGAAAACTGTATCCCCGATTCCACAAAGAAAAAGAGTTTCTCCTTTCAAGTCTGAAGTGAAGACTTTAAAAAGAGAACATTTCACTTAAAAAAAATAATTAAAGTGGTAAAATATTAATACAAGCAATAAAATGCTAATATACATTAGGCAGGGCTGGTAGCTCCGCCTCTTATTAAGGATGCCCAACATTTCCTATTATAAGGCCCACTATTTTTGAGTCTCTTATAATTTTAGCAACTGTTTGGACTGAAGTTTTCCATGCTGGTGTCTGCCTCAGGATACTTTCTTTTTTTGGGGGGTCGGGGGGGTGGGGTGGAGGGGGGAAGCGAGGATTCAGCACTTTTGACCGCTTGGCCCTGAAACCTGTCTTTAAGGGCTTATGTGTGTGATACAGATCACTTATCTTGATCGGTATATGCAAGGCTTCTATTTTGGGAGGTTTATTAATATCATTTTCAGGGTTTGTTTTTTAGCTTTTTTTGAGTTTTATGTAAATGTCAAAAAAACAGGGGCAAGGGGTTTTAGGGCTCTCTCTTTCTATATATTATACTGTAACAAGTACTTTCTCTGTACTTCTTTAACATAGTACTGATTCAAGTAACACAATATTAAAGAGCACTAGGGAATCTTGAGTGCAACAGCAGGGTCACATGGACCAAATAGTGCGCTTTAGAAATCACACCGCCGTAGTCTGCATTATTGCTCTGTGTAGACAAACTTAGATATAAACAACAATTACTGGTGTTTATTGGATAAACAAACATTTATTTTTTCTTTTACCATTGTAGATGTTTTACTGGTATTTGTTAAAGATGAAAAGAAGCAGCCCTAGATATTCACAAACAAACCAGAGTTGCTAAGAGAAGGGAGTTTTTGTTGATGGGCCTCAGCTCTGGGATGAGCTTTTCTCTTGGACCTAATTAGTTCCAGGTCTACTGACTTTTGGAGTACATTGCAAGATGCATGTATATATTTGGGCTGCTGCAGAGTTTGGCCTGTAGGAAAAGTCAGCTTTGTAGGGGAGAGGGGAGTTTGGCACCCTGGGGACAATCTAATTTTGTTTTTGTAATTTACAGCAGAGGTGCCTAAAGCCTTGGAGATGCCCCATTTTTATATAATATTAATTAAAACTATTCATATCCCTGTTAATATTGTACAGGGTATTAATGGTGCATCTGATCTTAGGAAAGACCACCACATTTTCATAGGAAAATGAATTTGTATTTATATATGCAAACAACTCACTTGAAGATGTTTTTGTTTTGATTTTTCACCTAATCCATCTATATAGTATGTGGAGTTAAACTGTATTAATCTATATTTCACTGTCAGCCCCCCCCCCCACAGATTTGATCTAGATGAAGAGGGATTTAGTGATGTAGAAATACTGTCCTTACACTTTCACTGGGAAACACTAGATTTTCTAACCAGCTTACAGAAGTAAAAATTAAATGTACAGCATCTCTCTTACCTTGGACAAAGGAATGAGAAAATCCAGTTTATATGACAGAATCACTCTGGTTAGCAATACCACAAACACAACATATGCAGAGTTTTCGAAGTCTGTTAACTGAACCTAGACATTAACAAAATTAAAGTGAGTTTAGTGAAATAGGATTGATAAAAAATAAATAGCTGCATAGCAAGTTTACACAATTTTTCAAACAGGTGTTTGCAAAATGGCATACACACTACTGCATGCCCAGAGTAGGGGTCTGGATGCTCAAATTCCTAATTGAGAGTCCAAGTCAGGTATATGCCAAAATACACATGCATGTCTGTAAACTGAACCCTCTAATACAAAACCAAAACCACAGTCCTGCACTTAAAAGGATGGCTAATCATGCAAAGAGTCTGAACCCACAGGTTATTAAAATGAAACGTCTTAAAGTGTTAATCTAGAGAACTAAGTGACAAGACACCCATAAAATACAAGCACACATGAAACAGAAGGGAATGCACCAAGATCTGTTTAGTACTGACAGAAGCACAGGAGAAGCAAGGCCACCAGAAACTCAATACAACATTACAGCCTTGTTTACAGTTGCTTTAATATATAGGTCTGACTTTTTCCCCCTCTCCCTTACTCTCATTAGTGTTCTTTACTTTGCTAATGCAAATTCCCCTGCTAGTTTCAGTCCAATATTTATTGTGCATATTTGCTTAAATGCTGTTGTCCATTTCACTTCAGAAAACTAGCAATTCAGAGGGGACAAATCACACCGTAAATAATGAGGTTTTGATACTAGATAGTAGAATGCCTCGTACTTTTCCATTTGTAATGGGCTATGCTATTAAGCATATTTACTCCTTACCTCCATGGGCCTAAATTCTACTCTCCATCCAATATCTGAATTCGGAGGAGGTGGTTTAAATCTCATTGTCTGCCAGTTTGTGGACTGAATATTCTGCAAGTCACAAGTAAAATATTCTGTTACAGACAAGCACATTTCCATAATGCATATATGTAAAACCAAAACTGGATTATCTTCTGTCTTTCAACCAAGAGACATTCAAATGACCAAGAAACACTTAAAGAGGCTTGACCTATTTAAAGGTGGAATGAAGAATCATCACTCTAATGACATTATGCCACACTGCCCAGGAAATTCAATTTTGGACTACAGCTGAATAAGGCTGAGAGTCTGTCACAGAGGTCACGGCTTTCTGGGACCACCATAACTTCTGAAGTGGCTGGCATGCTCGACCCCCAGGGCTGCCCGAAGAACCGGCCATAGCACCAGCTGCTGGGGCGGCCCCAGGGCCAGCCGCACCAGCCACTGCTGGGGTGGCCCTGGTCAACTGGCCCAAGGGGCTGCCAGAGCAGCAGCAGTCCTGGTGGCGGCCCCGGAGGCCATCAGAGCAGTGGTCCCTGGAGGCCTTGGAGCAGAGGGTGGCTAGGGGCAGTCAGCCCCCACTGCTGGAGCAGGAGCCAGCTGTCGCCTCCCGGGGCCCCCAGAGCAGCAGCACCCCTCCCCCCCCGGGGCAGCTAAGATTTAGTTAGAGGTATTTATAGTAAAAGTCATGGACAGATCGTGGGCCGTGAAGTTTTGTTTATTGCCTGTGACCTGTCCATAATTTTTTACTAAAAATACCCATGACTAAACCTTACGTGAGACATTATGTACACAGATATAGTAGACCTTTTATAACCAGTTAAAACATAACAAAACTAAAGACCCACACTTACATTACTAGAATAGATTACGACTCTATTGCTCAACTATTTATACAAGATACGATTTTTATCTAATATACTACATAACATGCAGTTGCTGTACATGGCATAATAAAATGAGAGAGCACCTGATATAAAGCTATTTTATGAAAGACGACATATGGCATGGACAGTTTTCCTTACCTAGTTAACTACTGTTTGTGCCTTTATAGTCTCTAATTTTTTCCTTGCTTATTTTCACTGCAATTACTAGTGCTGGTCTGTGTTTCACTAGGTTTAAAGTGAGAGCTATTATTTGTCTTGAATGAGGAATTTAAGAAGTTCATAGAAATAGGTGTTTGTGTCAGTGCAATATCAGAAATTGCATGTTGTAAAGAACTATTTGGAACATTTGAAACTAGCTACTTTTGTTCCTAGTTCCTGCCTATGCCGCTAAATTTTGCCAATATTCTTAGCTATGAAGCATTCAGCACTACATGATTAAGCAGTAAAATAGTGAGTATGCAATTATAACCAGTCATTAAATTGGTATGAAACAAGATACAACCTCAAAATGATCAGATTCATTTGCATCATCTAGATGTATTTTCTCTTCGAACAAAGTCAACGGGTCTCGAATAAATAAGTGTGCAATATGTTGTGCCAAAAGATGATCAATACCTATAAACAAAAGTTCAAAGATCAAATTCACCAACAGACACCAGAGATAGTAAAGTAGGCCTTATTAAATGCCACGATGACTCAAGAGCCAGGAAACACCGTGCTGCTCGAGGCTACCTCAACCAAGCATAGCCTAAGGTGAAGTAAAAGTGATCACCACAAAAATACATAAGATGATTAAAAAGAATAGGAAGATATACTATTTTCTGATGATTGGTATAGCTGCCATTCTTCCTCCGCTTTCTCTCTTTCACCTCAGTCTCCTGTTGACTTTGACAGTTTTGCTCGATCCAGAAGGACAAAGTATTAATGCCTCTTAAGAAGTCAGCTACTCCAGCTACCTGGAAGTTGAGATACATTTCCCATTGCAGACCAATGGCATTACCTATAGGCCAGACTACCACATGCTTAATGAGTGCACATCTCCACTAAGAGTGCATAATCAATGCAAAAGTACGGTAGATTTAAAAAAAAAAAAAAGCTAAAGAAAACTATAGCATAAGACTAAACTGACTCACAATGAGTGAAAACACTTACCTTCCTTTACTAGGTGCTCGTAGATTTCTTTATCTATTGTCAAATCAATGTCATTGTATTTTTCACCACATTCAGATAGATAACTGTCTATGGAATCATATCTGGATTTACTGATTCTATAATGGTTGTTCTTCAGTGGCTATATAATTTAAAAATAGAATATTTTAAGAGCTTGTAAACAATGTTGCCTTACTAATTACACTATTCTTGGAGAACTGTTAAACAGAAGTTGCTTTTAAACAATCTAAATTAAAGTTATTAAAATAAATTCACAGGTCTTCAAAAATAAGGAAAATCATAGTGGGCAGGTACATTGAAAAGTTCCATTAAACAAGAATCTTATGCAGTTTAAGTACACTTTAAAGGGTATATAATTAACAAGCTTAATGAAAAGTAATTGTCAGTAAAAACCCAACTTTGTTTCCACATTTATGATAATTTGAATAAAAGTCACTTCACTATATTGACTACCCTATCCTAACAGTTTAAAAGGAATTCATCTGGATAACATGGCACATTTCAAAATGGGTGTCTTGCCAAAAAAGTATACTGGGACATCATGGTTATATTAGTATTGATGTAAACAAATATACTTGTCAGAATACTGAACAGAATTTTCTACTGGAACATTTTTAATTTCATTTTTTTTTTTTAATTATAATTCTCTAGATGGTCTCTGCTGTCCGTTCTCTGTAAAAGAAGTTCTATACATTCAAGTTGGTCCTGCCTCAATGCAGGGGGCTGGACTTGACTTCTCGAGCCCTACATTTCTATGATTTTAAGTTCTGGTGACCATATGCTTTAGCATTGCTGTAGTGGTTTACAGTCTTATCAGAGACCACCTACAGAAGTACACATCATGTAATACAGGGCTACCATATACACACTGTTTTTTAAACAAATCACCTTTTGGGTTGAGGCAAAGAAAGGGAAGCAGCAGCACCAAATGAAGAACTTCTCAGGAAATTGTGAATGAGTGAAAGTGGAGTTTAAAAGGAATTCTATACTCAACTACAACGTTTGCTACTGTGGATGCTATAACAATAACTAGGGTGAAAGTTACACCTTCAGAATCATGTGCCACAAAGACTACAATCTCTCTCCACTAAGTACTCAGTGATATTCAAAGAATATTTGAACTCGTATAACTAAAATAACCAGAAAATTGTTTAACTTTTACTCTTTAAACTAGTATTCACTTGCCTCCAATCCTCTCTCCTCTCGTGTTCGGTCATCTACTGATGCAGATATTACTCCCCAGCGACAATCAATATCCGACACGTAGCCTCTGTAGAATGGAGCTGCCGCACTTAATGCCATCTAAAATAAAACCAAGTCACACATGAGAACACAGGACAAAACAAATGACCACCACCAATACAATGTAAAAAACAGTTACTCACCTTCTTGTAATTGTTGTTCTTCGAGATGTGTTCTTCAGATACATTCCAATCAGGTGTGCGCGCGCCGCATGCATGGTTGTCGCAAAGTTTTTCCCTTAGGAGCTCCTGTAGGGTCGGCTGGGGAGCACCCTGGAGTGGCGCCTTCAAGGTGCTGGATATAGGACCCTGCCGACACGACCCCCCTTCAGTTCCTTCTTGCCAGCTACTCTGACAGAGAGGAAGGAGGGTGGGGTATTGAAATGGACATGAACAACACATCTCGAAGAACACTTATGAGAAGGTGAGTAACCATTTTTTCTTCGAGTGCTTGTTCACATCGATTCCAATCAGGTGACTCCCAAGCTCTCCCCCAGGGGTGGAGTCGGAGTTAAGGAACCCCTGATCAGAGAACTACTCTGCCGAAAGCTACATCCTCTCTGGCATGCTGGGTGATGGCACAGCGAGTGGTAGACCAGGTTGCCACTCTGCAGATCTCCCGGAAGGGCACCTAGGACAGGAAAGTGGCTGATGAGGCTTGTGCTCTTGTGGAGTGGGTTGTAATAGCTGGGGCTGGGACATTAGCCAGCTCGTAGCAGGTACGGATGCAGTCCGTGATCCAGGAAGAAATGCGTTGTGAAGAGACTGGAAGCCCTTTCATCTGGTCTGCCACCGCCAAAAACAGTTGCCTCGATTTCCTGAAAGGCATTGTGCGTTCAATATAGAATGCTAGCATGCGCTGGACATCCAGTGATTGAAGCCTCTGCGCCTGCGCACTAGCATGGGGCTTGGGATAGAAGACTGGCAGAAAGTTGTCTTGGCCAATGTGCAACTGAGACACCACCTTGGGCAGGAATGCTGGGTGAGGCCTGAGTTGTACTTTGTCCTTATGGAAGGCCATGTAGTGCTTTTAGCTTGGACACCCTCCTGGCTGACATGATAGCAACCAGAAATGCCACTTTCCATGAGAGATACAGAAGGCAGCATGTTGTCAGTGGTTCAGAAGGGACTCCCATTAGCCTGGAGAGGACCAGATTGAGATCCCAAGCAGGTACAGGTGTTCACAAATGTGGATATAGCCTTTCCAGGCCCTTCAGGAAACACCCTACCATGGAGTTGGTGAACACAGAGAGTGTTCCACCTGGGAGAGTTGGGGCTAAGATAGCCACGAGGTGTACCCTGATGAACAATCCTGCCAATCCCTGCTGCTTTAGATGCAGTAGATAATCCAGGATGAGCAGTAGATGCCTGAAGTGGAGGTGCGCGCCGCTGCTCACAGCAGCACGAGAAACTTTTCCACTTGGCTAGGTAAGTGGCCTGGGTGGAAGGTTTCCTGCTACCAAGCAGCACCTTCCCCACCGATTCCGAGCATTGGCACTCTCTTGGGTTTAACCATGAAGCTTCCAAGCCATGAGATGAAGGGACTAGAGGTCTAAGTGAAGGAGGTGACGGTGACCGTGGTCCTGTGTGATCAAATTGGGGTAGAGCGGCAGTGCGATCGGGGTGTCCACTGACAACTCCAGAAGCGTGATTTACCAATGTTGGCATGGCCACACTGGGGCCAGCAGAATTCCCTTTGCTTTGTCTCTGCAGATCTTGAGCAGCACCTTGTGGACGAGTGGAGCCGGCGGGAAGGCATACATGAGCTGGCCTCCCCAGGGCAGAATGCATCCGAGGTGGAGCCCGGACTGTGTTTTTGGAAAGAGCAGAACATTGGACGCTTCCTGTTGCTCCTGGTCGACCTGGGGAAACCCCCACCTTTGGAAGACTGAATGTATGACGTCTGAATGGATGGACCACTTGTGGTTGTGAAACAACCTGCTGTGGTGGTCTGCAAGCTTGTTCTGAACTCCTGGGAGATAGGACGCCTCCAGGTGAATGGAGTGGGCTATACAAAATTCCCAAAGCTGGAGAGCTTTCCGACAGAGATGGGAGGAGCGGGCTTCACCCTGCTTATGTAAAACATGGTGGTGGTATTGTCGGTCATCACCGCTACGCACTGGCCCCGCATTCTGGACTGGAAGGTCTGGCAAGCTAGTCGCACAGCTCTGAGCTCCTTGATATTGATGTGGAGTGAGAGCTCAGTCTGCGACCACAGATTCTGTGTCTGGAGATCTCTTAGGTAGGCCCCCATACCCAGAGCTGACATGTCTGTTACTAGGGTCATGGAGCGTTGAGGGGTGTTGAAGGGGATTCCTTCGCAGACCATGCAAGGGTCTAGCCACCAACGGAGGGATTCTAGAACTCGCTCCGGCACTGTCACTACCGAGTCCAAGTTGTCTTGTCCTGGGTGATAGGTTGACGCGAGCCACGCCTGGAGTGGTCTGAGCCTCAGTCTGACCACGTAGGTGCAGGCTGCCATGTAGCCAAGGAGACTCAGGCATCCCCTTGCAGTTGTGGTGGGGTATCACCTGAGAGTCCGGATGATGTCTGAGATTGCTTGGAATCAGGACTCTGGCAGGATTGCTCTCGCCTGTACTGAGTCCAGCACCGCCCCAACGAATTCTATTCTTTGGGTCGGTGACATCATCGACTTGTTCATGTTGAGGAGTCCTAGTCTGTTGAAGGTGGCTCTGACTAACCGGACTTGAGACTCCACCTGCTCCCTGGAGCATCCTCGCAGCAGCCAGTCATTGAGCTAGGAATACACCTGCACCTGTGACCACTGACATGCACTTGGTGAACACTCAGGGAACCGTGATAGACCAAATGGGAGCACCGTGAACTGATAGTGTTTGTGGTCAACCACAAACCACAGGAAATGTCTGAGAGCTGGATGAATGGCAATATGAAAGTACACATCTTTCATGTTGAGGGCAGCGTACCAGTCTCCCTGGCCCTTTAGCTTCTGAGGAATGTCTTCCACTGCTCCTATGGCGAAGAGCGATCGCACCTCCTGGATAAGGAGTTGCTCATGAGAAGGATCCCTGAAGAGGGACGGGGAAGGAGGGTAGGAGGGAGGGAAGGAGCAAAACTGGAGAGAATCTCTCACTTCTACCATGCAAAGCACCCAGCGGTCTGATGTTATTTGTGACCAAGCACGGTAGAAGTGTGACAGACGATTCATGAAGCACGGGGAAGGATCTGACATCACGGCAGGTACGCCATCCTCGGGAGTCCCTTCAGAACTGTTGTTTGGAGCCCGATGATGGCTTGGTTGGGCCCTGTCCCTGCCCTGAAGGCGGGTGTGAAGGCTTGAGCCCCTACAGCAGTAGAAGCCTTGGGTGGGGCTGGTACTGCCTCTGCTGCTGCGGCTGAGGTTTGAAATGCTTGCACTGGGTAGCCGGTATGTTCATCCCCAGCGACTTCATAGTTGCCCTAGAGTCTTTCAGGCTGTGCCACTTTGAGTCAGTCTGGTCCAAGAACAGCCCTACGGCCTCAAAGGGAAGGTACTGCAAGGTCTGTTGGACTCCCAGACATAATCCGGACAATTGGAACCAGGAAGTTCTTCTCATTACCACCCCGGAGGAGAGAGTACGGGCAGCTGAATTAGCCGTGTGAAGGGAGGCCTGTAGGGAAGTCCTCGCTACTGCCTTTCCCTCCTCAACTATGGCGGAAGCAACTCCTTATACTTGGACATAGAAGTCCAAGAATTAAAGTTGTACCTGCTGAGGATAGCCTGCTGGTTGGCTATCCTAAGCCGGAGGCCTGCGGCATAGATCTTCCTGCCGAAGAGGTCCATGTGTTTAGCCTCCTTAGACTTGGAGGCCAGTGCCTGTTGCCCCTGACTCTCCTTTTCGTTTACCGCCAAGACCACCAAGGAGCAAGGGTGTGGGTGCGAGAAGAGGTACTCATAGCCCTTGGAAGGGACAAAGTACTTCCTCTCTATGCACCTGGCAGTGGGTGGAGTGGAGACTGGAGTCTGTCACAGGGTGTTGTTAGTGTTTTGGATGGTCTTTATCAGCGGTAGCGCCACCCAGGAAGGACCTTCTGGGGCCAAAATGTCTACCATAGGGTCCTCTGTCTCGACCACTTCCTCCGCTTGCAGGCCCATGTTGTGGGCAATGCGATGGAGCAGGTCTTGGTGTGCCCTGTGGTCAATAGGCGGGAGCCCTGAAGCTGATGCCCATGCTACTGCCTCATCGGGCGAGGAAGATGAGGTGGCAAGTGGTGGTACAGGGTTCTCCTGGCCCTCGAGCTGCCTGGGTTGCTCCTGGACTGTACCAGGCTCCACTACTGGCTCAGTTGGGGCGGCTGTCTTGTGGACTAGTGGCAAGTCCTGAGATGGTTCCGATCCCACCTCTGCAGTCTGAGGGGGCGGCTTGGAGAGGGCAGCTTCAGCTCCCCGAGGGGCAGGTCTATCTCTAGGTGACTGGGAATGGTGGCATCCCGAGGTCACAGACCTAGAGCCTCTGGACAGGGTACCCTGGGCCTGATAGTTAGTCCAGGAGGTCCAAAGGACCATTGAACGGGAGGATGCCACTATGGCTGCCAGGCCGCATGCACATCCCTTCAGCATCTGTCCGACTCGTTGACTGCACCTCGAATAATACGAGTTTGCGTCAGACTCTAAAGAGCCCAAGGGTGCTGAGTGGAAGAGGCAGGGGACCAGTGCCACAACGATCTTGTTGAGAATTGGTGCCAATGGTCTGATGATGGGCTCCGGTGCCGCTTGTTGCTGCCAGTCCTGCAAAGGTGTTGTGGACCGGTGCCAATCCATCCTTGGGGAGATATATCGCCATGTTCCTGGTGCCGGGCGTGTTCCCGCTGGACTCTGTGCCGAGGAGTGATGTTGCGGTGACCAGGATTGGGAACAGTGCCGGATGCAGTGCCGGTCCAGTGACTGGGAATGCCGCATCATGGCAGGCTTGCCTCTGGATGGTACTGGTCTTGATGGTACCGGAGGCTTGTCCCTAATAACTGGAGGCTGAGCTGCAGTTGTCTGTAGGAGATCTCTTGCTGCTTCAAATGTGTCTGGGGTGGACGGTGGTTCCAACATCTCCACCTGGCACTGCCCTGCTGGAGAGTCGCTATGTGCTGGACTCGACGGTGCCTTCTGAGGCGCCGGAGTCGATGGCACCGACTCTTGCTGTCTGGGAGCTGGGTCCTTTTTCGGGTGCAGCAAAGCGTCCCCTGGCAGTCCCGCAGCTCTCTGAGGAGAGCGCCCTCTCTGTCTTTTTATGCCACCTGCAGGGCACTGGGGAAGTATAGTGATGCCAGGCTGCTGCTCCCTGTTGCGGTGCCGGGGATCGCTGGTGCTGAGGGCCTCTCGCACTAGAGTCCTTCCTCAGCCCACAGTTGTGAACCAATGCCGGAGCGCTCCGCACCAAAGTGCTTGGGCCCAAGCCCCGGCGGTCTGAAGCTGCTGGATGAAGTGAGGATTCCATGAGCAGCTGCTTCAAACGGAAACTCCACTCCTTTTCTGTCCTAGGTTTAAAAACTCTGCAGATTTTGCAGCGCTCAGTCTGATGTGCCTCCCCCAGACACCTCAGGCAAGTGTAATGGGGGTCACTATTTGGCATGAGCTTGTGGCATAAGCTGCAAGACTTAAAGCCTTGGGCTCACAGCATGCCCTCGAGCCCAAGAAGGCATGAGGGGATAGGGAAGATCCCACTCACAAACACCTATACTAACTATAACTATACTAAAAACTAACAACTACAAAACTAGAAAACAAGAAGAACTAGACTAGGTAACTGTGCTAAGGGAGCACTTGCAAAGCAAGGGAGTCGCAGTTCCAACAGCTGAGTAAGAAGGAACTGAAGGGGGGTTAGGTCGACAGGGTCATATATTGAGCGCCATGAAGGCGCCACTCCAGGGGACTCCCCAGCCGACCCAACAAGAGCTGCTAAGGGAAAAACTTTCCGATGACCGTGCACGCGGCGCACGCACACCTGATTGGAATCGATGTGAACAAGCACACAAAGAAGAACTGTACAGAAAGTTTACTTTTGAGCTCCTGTATACACATGCCTATAAAAAATGTATTATGTACTCAGAGCCCAAACTATTATTGGGGGCAGGAGTGGGAGTGATTTTTTTGTTCACCCCCATGCTGTTGTTATACCAACCCTCTGCTGATGCAGGACAGCACATTTCTTCTTCGGAAGCCATTGCCATTAACCGACCACATAGAAAGGAGAGTTATTTACCTAGTAGCTGATGTTCTCCAAATATATTGCCTCTATAGATCCACATTTAAAAGGAGCTACAACGTGAGATCTACAGAGATAATTTCATAATGGACAAACAAATATTGTGCTACCATACTTCCACTTCTGTCAGCAAACTTAATTTGACCAACATTTTATCTTGTTAAACTCAATGACCAGTTATTACTGAAGTGATTAGTTCATTTAGCCTATTCTAGCTGTATCTGTAAGTCCAAGCTGGTAGTTGGAGCCTATAATTAAGGTTGCCTAACACTCCCCATTACAAGACACTTTTCAGTCATTTATACAAATCTTACCAGAATTAAACCATCTGGGCTGAACATTTTCATGCAGGGTGTCTGCCTGAAGCTAAATTCTTTCGGAAAGTTTCAGCAAAAATGGTTCAGCCATTCCCATGAAAAAAGTAAGGGAAAAATACATTTCGCTCATGTTGAAAAATTCTTACAACCATTTCATTGAGAAAGTCTAGTGCTTCCTTGCTTTGGAGTGGGACTTGAAATTTGGCAGGTGCATTGCCCTAATATCAAGAATGTGCTTTTTGCCAACCCTGTGAAAAATTGTTCGGGAAAAAAAACAAAACAAAACAAAAAAAAACAGGCTGCCAGATTCACATTTGAAAATGGAACTAAAGCTCCTAACATTTTGAAAAAGTTGCTTATAAACTTTGCCCTTTATCACTCCCCCATTTGCCTTTATTGTTACCTTCTCATCAGGTCATGCCTAAATTGAGACTGTAAGCTCTTTGGAAAGGAGCCTTGCCTTTTGTTTGCCATAAAATAAAGCCTGATTATTTTAGTTTACTTTTTTAAAAAGTATATCCTGTACATGTTACAAGATTACATGAGAGCACAGTCATTTACAGTTTGGTAAAAGTTACTAAAAAAAACCCAAAAATAATTTAATTGACGTGACTTCTGCAGCCAAACTGTTTTGTTAATTTCTGCCTACGAGTAGAATAAGCCACATATGTACTATGGCAATCAGCACATTAGTTATACATTTCCCCCCCCCCGATATACTACTGTTACTGTACAACCACCTAATGTAGCACTTTCCATTTTTGCTGAAGACCATATTTTCAAAACACTGGTAGAAAAGATTACCTGATGCACTAATTTATTTAGGTTTGTAACTAGAAGATAGAAAGGACTTTTTTATAGGACATTTTAAGCTTTATGTTTTTTGTACAGTAAATAGAACTTTATCACCAAACATGCTATTACTCACCACAATAGGACAGATTGGGGCTAGCTGATCATAAAGGCATCTTGCTTCAGAAATGCTGCAAGCCTGGAATGTTACCTGGTAGAAGAAGTCGGATTATTACACAAAAGCAAGTCTGCAGGCTCTAGACCATCTGTTGGAACTAGCGGTATTCTGAAAGTCACTTCCACTGTCTATTTCAATTTGTCCATGGACTGAGGATCTTTGCTGCCAGTGTTTCCAGTAGCAACCATGTCACAAACTTCAACACTTCAATGTTCATTAAAGATTTTAGGTCGCATTACGAGGGCACTCAGATGCTGGGGCTGTAGTTCAAATGTTAGCCAGGACCAAAAGAAACTGAGGACTAACATCTCTAATGAACATGAGCTGCTAATACACCTGTTAAGCAGCATTCCAGAAGCCAGCTCCCTCAAAGAAACACAGTCAGAAAGGATTACAAGTCATAGCATTTATTTGACATTACAGGTAAATTTGTTTTTAAAGAATCCTTTAATCCAAGATCCTTTTGTGAGCTCCAGCCTAGTTACAGGTTATTGTAAAACTGGGGGGGAAATGTAAGTGCTTTGGTGTAATTTAAAATTTCTGTAAAAATGTACATTTGCCTGTATTAGAGAGAGATCAAAATACAATTGTAAGACGAAAGTGTACTACATCTCTTAGTGCATGGTAGCAGGGTCCCTACAGCCATTTAGTGCATGGAAGGCTAGTGTGCTATAGATTCACAGCCCTGCTGGCTGTGCATTATGTCTCCATGTAGACAAACCCTGAGTTACTGAAATGGCTTTTTCCCTCCTGTTTCTCCACTTTAAACTTTGTGACATTACAAAAACAGGAACCATATCCCCAAGATAATTGTACTCTCTTTGTCACCACTTGAACTCACGTAGCAGAGATTGCTGCACTAGGGGAGAGAGAGGATAAAATGGGATCCAGCTGGGGCTACCCCTCCCCCAGCACTCCATTAGACCTAGAACTGTGTAGGCAAGACCACTTCAACACTCTGGGGACACTAACACATAGGGGGTACTTCCTATGGGCTTGGGAGAAAACTGCAGAGAGGCCACCAGAAACTCCAACTGGCCAGGGCAGAAGCAGCTGAAGCAGGGACCTTTGGGCGACGGGGAGAAGTTTCTACAGTTTTGACGGGACTGCTTCTGCCCTGTGCTGACTGGCTGTTTGCTTCAACCCTCCCACTCCCCTTTCCTCACAGTCTCTTCACCTCAGCTTCATTCTACACCTGCCCCTTTTACCCTCTTCCCCATTCCCCCCCCCGCCACTTACCTTCCCATTTAGTTTATCCCCTCCCCTAACTCTTCAATAAAAATTGTGAAACCAACTTGACATTTGCTGCCATCACACTGTTCTCTCTGCTTGTATGTTATACCCTTTCCCCAATCCTGCGCCTACCTTGTCTATTTAGATAGCGAACTATTTAGAGCAGGGACAGACTACTACTCTGTTTGTACTATGCCTAACACAACTGGGCCCCAACTCCTGGTTGGTCCTTAGGCACTATCACAACAAACATTATTAACTGCAACATTACAAGGTTTCCAGTTTTCCTCCTGAAGAAATTACAATTGAAACTGTAAAATATAGACACCTCCCCCACAATCCCATGATCTCTACTACTGAACCCCACACATTTCCCTTCAAGGAACTGTAAAATAAACTTTGAAAGGTTTGATAGCCTCTTTCAAAAGAAGCGTTTAGCACTGGAACAAGACACACAAATTAGTTTTACCCCTGCCTCTTATTTTTTTAAGAGGAGCACTCAGTGGGATCTTCCCTAGGTTAGTTTTGCTTGCAACCAATTTAACAGATATGGAAGTAAGGTTGATAAAATTAAACAAAATTGATTATTTAAATCACTTTAAAGCAAAGGAGTATCATCTGTAGTTAGTGAATAGAACGGATTGTTTCTGGTCACCATGTCCTTCACTTTATTAGACTTAGTAGATCTCACTCTTTCACACCTAGTTTTTATTCATAGATTGGAAGGGGGAAAAAAAAAACAACTTTCCTGCATTTTCAACTCACGATTGGTTTGTTCAATGACTAGTTCATTCAAAGTTAACTAAACTAGTTGAAGGGTACCACATCAAAGAAAAACCCACAGCTTGCCCGTGCCAGCCAGCTTGGTCTGCAGGGATGTTTCATTACTGTGTAGCCTTCCAGGCTAAGTCTACACAGCAATGAAACATCCCCACAGCCTGAGCTCTTCAAGCTCAAGTCAGCTGGCATTGGCCAGCCACAGGTTTTTCTTTGCTGTGTAGACATACCTGAATAAACTGAAATGAAGAAATTCTCTTTTCACCTACAGAAGAGGCTACTGCTGTCAAAAGTTGGTTTAAGTCTCTCAATTCTCAACTTACTGTACTGTGTTATCAGCTAATGCTCAGAACATGATACCTGATTAATTTAATGTTACAGATTACTGTAAATGGAAGAAGTGCTTCAAGTTGATTTGACAGCAGCGGCAAAAAAGAAATGGTTTGGTGATACTGATTATCATCTTTGTTTATTATGCCAAAAGATCTATTGAGATTAAGAGGTCAGCATTAAGCCAGAAATCACTTGAATCCACTCGCAAGTGGTATACCCATAGTTACATAACATACATTACATAACATTAGGGTTGTAATTGCCATGTATTACAAAATCCTTGTTCTTTAATTTGGCCTTGATCATTTTTAGGCATAAATGGGGAGGCAAAGAGTACTGACTAACTGCTGAATCTTTGAGTACAATCACTGCTGACCTGGTTAAACACAACTCTCAGTGGCACCTTACATGCTATGAGAAGTGCACCCATAAACTGAAATTTGACAAGGTTAGAGAGCAAATACATCAAGCATCCAGAAAACAATGAAGATGTTGGGACAAGTGCCAGCTATGGCACTTACACTAGGTCCCATTACATGCACTTGTGATCCACTATGACCCCCAGATCCCTTTCTGCAGTACTCCCTTCCTAGGTGACATACATAAAGATAACAGGACGTTTTTGATGATGATAGAACATATGGACATATTTAAAGAACTAATGTCCAATCTAAACCTCCCTTGCTGCAATTTAAGCCTGTTGCTTCTTGTCCTATCCTCAGAAATTAAGAGCAACAATTTTTCTCCCTCCTCCTTGTAACTGTCTTTTATGTACTTGAAAACTTATGTCCCCCCTCAGTCTTCTCTTTTCGAGACTAAACAAACCCATTTTTTTCAGTCTTCCCTCATAGGTCATGTTTTCTAGACCTTTAATCATTTTTGTTGCTCTTCTCTGGACTTTCTCCAATTTATCCACATCTTCCCTGAAATGTGGTGCCCAGAACTAGACACAATACTCCAGTTGAGGCTTAATCAGCACAGAGTAGACCGGAAGAATTACTTCTCGTGTCTTGTTTACAATACTCCTGCTAATACATCCCAGAATGATGTTTGCTTTTTTTACAACAGCGTTACACTGTTGACTCATATTTAGCTTGTGATCCACTATGACCCCCAGATCCCTTTCTGCAGTACTCCCTTCCTAGGTGACATACATAAAGATGATAGAAAATATGGACATATTTAAAGAATTAATGCTGCATATAAATGTTTAACACTGCAAAAGGAGTCTGGATGTATTATTGCATGGATCCTCCGTAGCTGTGTTTGTAGTGAGCTTTCTCCCCTCAATGATGTGCAACTCGCTGTCAGTGAGATTTTATTTTTTGTTCATTCATTCATTCTTTAGTCTTTTAATCTGGAACAAAGGTGTTTTGAAATGAATACTACAAGTGCAGCCTACAGAACGCTGCAAAACAAGAAGCATGTACAAGATTCTATTTAATTCCATGGAGGCATAACAATGATCTCTTCCTGGTTACCAAGAAAGAAGCAACAACAAAGACAGAAGCTATCATCACAAAGTCCAACACAAGGAACTACCTCAGCCATCAGCCCTTTGTGCAAAATTACTACAGTAGAGTGACACTCAGAATAACCAAATTTAAAAGGTACTGGAGCACTGTGAAATGCCAAACTGTTACTGTATCTTAAGTAAAATCAAATTAGTAACTAGGGAAGAGAGATGGAAAGGTACAGAGGGGAAGATTTGCTTGTGCAAGGATTACGTGCCGGTTAGTAAATAATGGCAGAAAAATACCTGTGTGGATTAATTAGGAGGTTCACAGCATGGTTAAAGAAAAGAATACATCTAAAAATATCTATGAAGAAAGAATTTTACACAGGTGTAAAATATAAAAAAATAGCAATGGCATTTATATTTATTTAAAGGTGCTCTGCAATTTAAAATGTTCCAGAGAGCTTTCCCTAACCCTGTTCTTAGTTTTTTGACCCCTTTCTCAAAAGTCTACCTGCAAGCTGGGTGACCTGCACCTATTTCCTCAAAGTGTGGCCTGCTAAGGACTGACGTGAGATTCTGCTTAAGGTTTTTCACCAATCCAAAAACATACTTCAGTCCTGATCTGCACATCTTCCACACCTTAACGTGGTGGAGCTCCAAGACAAGGTGGTTGGCTAAATAAAGGGGCCTATTCAGCACAATCATCAAAACATGCAAACCGTGTTCTCCAAGCCTTGCTCTCTCTATCAATGAAGACTAAAAATGGGCCCTACCAACAATATAAATTGACTATAACCTTTCTATAAAGAAGTTAAATATTGGCAAATTATCAAGTTACAATATAAAATTAGACAACAGTGAACTGTGGACAGTGGACTGTCCTCAACTGGATTTTGAGAAAGCATCACACTGTGTAAGATACAATTTGCAAATTTATAGGGCCGATAATGTCATTGCATTATTTTACAACATTTTGAGACTCAGATGTATTTTACCTGAAGGCAGCAGTTGCCCATTCCAAAACCCATGGCATCCATATATATATGGTCTGGTTTAGCTGCTTTTGCTGCTTCTCCATCATCCTTAGGAAATGTTTCTATAAGTGGTGATGGAGTATTCTTATCTTTAAATACTGTGAGGAAAATACAAGCATTCAGTAAGTAAAGTATCAGACGTAGATCAATTACTTGAAGAAAACCACTAGCATTTACTCACTTGGTACGTTTATCACTACTTTCTCTCCTCTTCGGTGTCGAATGTTTCTGGTCAGAGTACTAAAATTTAAAGAGTTTAGATTAAATGCTTTTTCCAGGAGAAACTTCCAAACATTTGTCCACTTAGCCTCTCACTCATTTTCATTTGTACTGTAGCAGATTTGGTCCTTCACTGAAGTCAATTCTATTTTTTGTGACAATAATATCACAAGCAGAATAAAGAAGCCTATGATCTATGGGAGAATGGGGCAAGGGAAGTTTTGCAAAGGTTAAGTCTTATGCTGTAATAAAAGCCTCTGCAAAACTAAACAATATTGTCCACCTCAAATAGGTTGGCTCCATGCTCCAGTTAGATTCCAAGATGGTTGTGATGCTTCCAAAATAATGAATGTTGGGACTTCACTTTGAGCAGGAGTGGGATGACTATGCCAGGACTTAAGGAAAACAGTCAATTTTAAGGTAAAGTACTGAACGATGTTAACCATGTGGTGGATTCTGCCAGTATCAGGCTAAAGTTGCTGAAATTGTGATTTACCTTTATAGGTCACCTTGACAGTAAATACGTAACATTGCATCTTTGTCTATGTCCCTGGGACTTGTACAGCAATTATTCACATAGCTCTGCATTCCACTTACACAATTTTATCATAGTGTATTAAATATATACATAAAGAGTTGTTGTTCTCTCTCTTCAAAACTCACTCTTACCTAAATCTAGGATGTTTGTTGATAGCTTCATCTGGAAAGAAGAGAGACTTTGAAGCGCCTCCTTCTACTGGCGTCGGCTCACATTCCGGTAGCGTAAATCCAGGACATCCTAATCTATAGATGACAATTTGAGTAAGTCATAAATTAAATAGATTATAATTTTATGTTATTAAATGCCCTGTGGTTAGGTGAGACTAGGATCTTAATAGACAAAGGAATAAATATGGTGAAAAAAATATATTTACCGTAGGTATTTCTAAGACACTTTTCAGCGTTACCTAATCAGTAGTAGTCATTAACGCAGAAAGGGGCCTTATGGCAGTCACTATTAAAAGGTCAGTATTTGCCAACAATTACCAGTTATAGACTGTGGTTGCAATAAGTGGAATCTCATACCACTATGTGTTAATGGATGGTACATACTCACTTTTTAATGGCAAACACTAAAAGCAGCTTTAGAAAATTAGTCCTCATGTATGTCATAGTATGCATTAGCACTGGTGATTATTAAAAGTGAAATGCAATGACATTCTCTACCCTCAACTGCTCCTTTTTATGGTACTGTTTAATTCAAATCCCTAAAGTAATCTGTTTCAGTAGTGTTTACAATAGTTTACTTGTCATTGTTAAAGGGACAAAGTCAACCTGAAAACTAGTCAATTTCAGAAGAGTAAGTAGTACTTACTAGTTTTCAGGTTGACTTTGTCCCTTTAACAATGACATACTACACATGTCCCAGGACACCCTGCCAATTTGTGATTTTACAAATTAAAAATGCTCTTCTCCCACTGCTGTATGAAACACTCACACAAACATGGAAAACTGAATGCACAGTGAAATAGACTAAACAAAGTGGTGTGAAATACACAAAGTATACCAAAATAATCTCCCTCATCTTTCAGTTATGGTAGATTTAGGAGTCACCTATTGTCACACCCCTGGGCAACCTGCCCTTTCTGAGACCTTGAGTGCACCTCTTTCAAGTGGCAGGTCCATGCCTCCACTTCTCTTTGGAGTGGGATACCACAACCCAACCACTCTCGACTGGGTCTTCGAGTTATACCTTCCCAGCTGCCAACCGGGTTTCCTAGCAGGTCCAACTGGACTTGGACGCTGCCAGAGTTCTCCTTCATGGGCTATGGTCAGTAATATCATGCAATGACTCAGAAGCAATTTATCTGAAACAAAGTATGATTTATTTGCCCAAACTGTACACAGGGCTCAGAGAAGTAGACACAAAAAATAAAAAGATCTCTATGCATATGGTCTTAAATACACTTGGCATTCCCCTCAAATCTCTAGGCAGACATGATTTAGCTTTGGTGTCCCCAGTCCTTTCTGGGCACTAAATTACAGCAAGGTGGCTGCAGACCCTAGCTCTCAAGTCTGTCTGTCAGCCTCTCTGTATGCTAACTCTGGGTCCCCATCAGCTTCCAGATGAGTTGTCCCCACTGCTCATCCTTTTCTGCCAGGAACACCTCTTTAAACTCACAGGGACTTTTGATCTCAGTCCTAGCCTTAGGAAGAGGAAAAACATCCTAATCCATATGATGCCAGCCAGGCAGGTTCTTCCCCCAACTGATGGCCCAGCCATTGTTGTCTTTACTCCTTTGAAGCAGGTACCTGAGAGGCTGTCTTATCTGTGTCATTGTTTCACCCTTTTTTGGTACCTTAACAGCTCCCCTTTATAGCCTCCTTTGATTTGACTACATGCATTCAGTCTACAGTAATGTAAAATTCATTTTCTGAATTTGAAAACTGCACGGCTTTAGGGAAACCTACATTTCATGTTTAGTATTCTTACAACAACTTAGAAGCCAATGAAATGTACATATTTTATATGATAACCTCTATATACTCTAATCATTCTCTTTGACACTAATCAGAAATTGTTAAAGTAGAAGATATATATCTAATTTTTAATAAGAAAGTCAAACAGTAGCAAAGATGGAGGTAAGTGTATGAATGATTGACTTACTCCACACCACATGCTATGTATGACCAAGGCTATGCTTTTTAAAGCAACCCCCCATGTTGTAAAATAAAACCTGGCTGCACATAAACAAGCAATTCAGCATACCTTAAGATACTCAAAGTTAAAGAATTTGTTAAGATTTGGCATAATATTTCATGTAGTGTAGCATTTGTTACAGTTTAATTTGAGACATTACAGGCTGCCTTATCAGATAAAAATGTAACATTTAACACCAACTGGCATACACCACACAAAGTCAGCATGACCAGACAAACTGTATCACTCTGATCTTTAAGAGTGAAGCCTACTGATCTGACCAAATTCAGAATCAGACGACTCTAGTTCTATTTCCAGCTTGGCCAATGACTTGCTGTGAAACAGGAGGCAAATTCTAGCCTCTTTATGCTTCAGTGTCTGTAAAATGGGCATACTAATGCATACCTCACCTTTCCCAAGTGTTTTGAGTTTTACAAATAGGCGATACTACAAGCACTACTAATTAATTTTAATAAGCACATTTCTATACCCCCTTTTTACTGCTCCTGCTTGGGAGAACTACAGCAGCTTTCATTGTTTTTCATAAACTTTCCAGATGCCTGCAATTTTTAAGTGCTGCATCATCTCTACAACATCTTAGCAAAAAAAGTTAGCTAGACTCTGCTCCACCGAACAGGACTTTAAAGGCAAGATGGCTGAGAGCCAGGATCAAAATAATCTAAAGGGTTAAGTGAGAAATATCAGCTTAAATGGACCAAACCAATCTTATAAATAGCTTATACTGTGTATAATTTACTAGATTCAAGCACTAAATTCAACCAGCTCCACATTATTATCACAGCCTTGCAAAATTCTATTTGCCTGCTTCCTTGGGAGGAGTAAAATTCTTGTGTCTTTCTTCTTCATAATGAGGGTGGGCTGCAGATTTGTACTTAGGCTGGTAAATTTGTGTAATCTTTTTACAAGGCTGTAATGCCAAAAATAATTCTGTAATACACTTGAGCTGTCCTGTGTATGGTTTTACACACATTCCTGTTAGTGCAGACGTAACTAGTTTAAGTACTCCATGAAGTGAAAGTAGATTTTGATAGTATACGTGTTTTAAAGTTCCTGGGGCATAATTTAAAAAGCCATATATTTGGCTCAGAACTGGGAACTTCCCTGCAAACTCCATTTTTGTAATACCCATGGTCTGAGCCAGATTTTAGGACCATCCGTTTCTGTTCCACCTCAGGAGCCACACAGACAAGGTAAACCGGAATTTCAAGAGGCCTCCTTGTTCTACAGTGCAACAGGATTTATTTTCCCATTATTAAGAATTTAACAAAATTCTCCTCCCACGTTTGACTTGATGTGGTAACTAAAGTTAATATGTTAGCAGATTTCCACTTGGAAACATCATTTTTGTCAAGGGGAGACTATGAAGTATGTTTCTTTCTGTTTGATAATTATGCCCAAATTCTTTTTCAGTTTACTTCTTCTGGAGATTCTTTTACAAGCTAAAGAAGCAGACATGTTGTTCATACAAAGGATAGAGGACTCTCCAGGCAGATGACCTATCTAGATACATATTATCACATCCCAATTCTGTATTTTTACTTCGCTCATTTCAAAGTGTTCCTCACAATCCCTTTCTATTAGAAGTTAGTTCAACCCCTCAAGAAGCATCAACAGTAGTTTTCTCCTCCGCTTTAGGTGTGCACGTGCTTTGTTCAGCTAAGTGGCTTGGAAATTTGCTTCAGATTAGTCATGTTTAGCAAATCCCTCCATAAATCTGGGGGGGAGGGAGCCCCCCCCCCCTTTATTAGATATTTATTCTGCCTCACAGATTGTTCTCTGAATTCTAGTCTATGCTGCATGTTCATTTTATATTGCATTAATTTCAGTAAATGTCTTCAGTAAAAAGCAAAGCTATTGGGGAATGCTTGAAAGTGACCTACAAGAATGAAAAATTAAGCAAAGCACATCAGCATCAATAGGAAATAACTTTTTGGGAAACAAGATTTATCTATATAGCCAAATCATCAAAAATAAATTATGTGACACACACAGCTGCACTGACTGACCTGAACAGCAAGAGCTAGAAGTGAGTTTAAATTCATCTCCTTTTCTTTTCAAACTGAAAATCACTTACATGACAAGTGTTCATCA
Organism: Trachemys scripta elegans; assembly: GCF_013100865.1. Lineage (NCBI taxonomy): Eukaryota > Metazoa > Chordata > Testudines > Emydidae > Trachemys > Trachemys scripta. Next base: position 159,563,413 of record NC_048300.1, on the reverse strand, counting down.
GCTCCACAGAGGCCATTCAGCCCACAGCCTTACATATGTACTTCTCAAAAAAATATAGCATCTAACCTTGGAAATGATGTCACAGTACAAAGAGCCTCATCTTCTTTCAACACAGAAGCAGCCTCCTGCCGTCGTTTCCTCATGTTGTCCTGTACAGTGTTAAATTCAGACATGGTTCCTCCATATGGCTGCCCAGGTGTCCCTTCAATCATATAGCTTCCATACTCTGGACGCCAAAGTGTTGGGTGGCTGGAATGGAAGAATAGCATAGTTTAAATATTTTTATACAACTACAAAAGGGATAGATTATTAAATATGAATTATAGGAAAGACTAGAACTTTTGTGAAAGATTGCATATTTCAAAAACCTACCAAGTCTCTAAAATTCTATGGAATTAGAAATTTGATAGAACCTATCTTGCAGAATGTGAGAGAAGTAGTAGTTTCTACCATTTAAGTGCTGTATGACTGACAGATTTCTATTACAGGCAGAGCTAGTAGAGCCGCTTGTAGTTAAGATAATTATGGAAAGTGTTAGGCAAAGATCCTGTTTTCAAGTTGCTTACAACTTTGCCAAACTTCAACCATTTGGGCTGAAATTTTGCATGCTGGGTGTCTGCTGGAGGCTGATATTTTTCCTGTTAAAGTTTCAGCTAAACTGTTCTGTTTTTTCCATGATCAAGTGTAGGGGAAAATACACTGTTTTGCCCATGTTACAAAATTCTTACATCTGTTTTGTTGAGAAGCTCTAGTGCCTCCATGCTTTGGAGCAGGGACTTACCATGGTGTCACAGATGTGCTTTTTGCTTTCTGTGACAGCGTGTACCTACCCCACACTGGTTCAGCAAGCATTAAGCACACTCTGTGGGCAGAGGAAGCGACACCCCCTCGTCCCTGCTGGACATGCTCCAGCTGGAACCAGGACATAAAAAGGAGCAGCTCAGCTCAGTCTGGGCTGACCCTCAAAGGGCATGGATGTGCGTTGCAGGCTCCTGCAAAGAGACTGCTGGCGCTCCAGGCCGTAGAGGCCAGCTGGGCTGCAGCACCAACGGCATTAAAAAAACCTGTTCTTTTAATATAGGTTAATACAATCAGTTTGCAAAGTCAAGCACTCAAAAAAAGTCAGAATTAAGGTTGCACGTGTAGCCCTAATTCAAACCCTGGTCTGACCCCAGGACCTCTGCCTCTTTCAGTGAACAGTCATTTAATATTCTTTTTTATTCTCAATCAGCATGAGGCCCCAGGCCTAATTTAATATATACCATACATATACTGCTCTGAATACAAAATTATTAATTTCCTCCTGGGCATTTCTCTTGTGCTCTTACGGTATCTGAATGCTTCAAACATTTGTCTTCACAATACCTCTGTGATATTAGGTGTTATTTTCATATTACAGATGGGGAACAGAGATTGCCCAAAAAAGCCAAAATTGTCAAGTGTCAACTAAACTTTAGGTGCCCAACTTGAAACACCTAAGGCCTGATTTTTCAGAGAACTCAGCATTTTTATAGCACTTTTTATATTGAAAAACAAAAGTCCCATTTGGGAAAGTTGCAGCTGAGTTGTCAGCCATAGGATCTCAAGTTGGGCACTAAGAAAACAGGGAACATGCACTTAAGGACATGTCTACATGGCAAAAAAAACAAAAAACAAAAAACCCCATACCTGTGGCAGAGAGTCTCCGAGCCGAGTTCTACAGATTCATACTTGGGCTCACGAGGATCACACTATGAAGCTAAAAATTGCTGTGTAGATGTTTGGACTCAGGCTGAAACCCACTCTGTCCCAAAGCCTCAATGTCTAAACAGCTTTTCAGTGCTATACCATAAGTTGAAGTCTGTAGATCGAGGCTCTGAGATGCACTGCCAGAGGGTTGGGTTGTTTTTATTTGTTTTGGTTTTTTTTTTTTTTTTTTTTCCATTTTAGACATATGCCAAAATGTTCAGTTGGCCAGAAAGAGCTGCCCAGCATCACACAGAAACTCCATGGCAGAGGTAGGGATAGAATCCAGTTCTCCAGGGTAACATTCAACTGTGAGACCTTCCTTTTTATTTTATTTTTTTTAATTCCTGCAATTCCCTGCCCAATTCACTACACACCTTCCAACTTCTGCAACAAATACTAAGGCAGGAGTCCTACAGACAACCTCCTTCATCACGCAAACCTGATTCCTGCCCAGAACACCACCCATCTTGTGTACTGAAATAAGGCAGGGGTCTTATGGGGGGAAAATCATATGTGATCATGTAATTAAAGATTGTACAATAGTGCATTTTCACAAGGAGATAAAAAGAAACTGCTACTTACTTGGGATTGACTCTTTCCCCCTTCTCTTGCAGTGTATAAAGAACTTCTTCTCCAGTTAGTGACAAACGTACTTTCTTATGTTCATGATCAAAAGCTACCAACATATATTCCACCTATTGTAAATAATGAATGAAAACACACAAAACGTTAGCATTTAGGAACATTTTTAAAAGTGTTAAAACAGTAGGGGAAGTTATACACAAACTGATAAGAGCCCCTGAAATAGACAGTTTCTTTGTAAGCATCATGAAATTGTAAATCTATTGAAATATTAAAATAAAAGAGACTTAAATGCATTATATGTTTATTATGTGAAGGGAAAAAATAAATTGCTAACTGTCAAATACTACTAACCTGGTTTCCATTTAATAGCCAGCTGGATTTGTTGAAAGTTCAGCTATATAGTTCTGGATATCAAATTTGATGAGTTATTGGCAAAAAGTAGTTGCACTATGGATTTATTGTGCTGAGCATGTTAACGATATAAGCAAGTAGGTCTGAGTTAATTTATTGTTTTAAATTTTTTTTTCTTTCAAAACAGGAAATGCAAACTATTGAAGACTGCTCAAAACAAAGCAGTTATTTTTATCCTTCATGTTTTTAAATGAGTTTCAACAGAGCCCAACTAACATCAAAAAGACACTATATCATAGGTTCACGTGAACAGCTAACAGAAATTCTACACCCATGACACACCAGGGTCTAGAAACAAACAGAGCCGATATTTAACTAGTTTTCAATACATATATAATTTTTCATCATTCACTTCAACTGACTTACAACCATGCAAAAGCACCTTTAATTTTGTCCTCGTTTGTTCTGTAATGAAAAAATGCTGGTGGATACAGAAAAGTTATTTTCCTTCTCTCCCTTATTGTCTAATTCAGGAATCTGAGTGTGAGAGCCTCCACAAACTAAAAAGCAACTCTCAGCAACACTATCTGATTTGGAGTTTGGATGCCAAGCCATTTGGAGATGAGAGCTAACGTGGAGTACCTTCTTTCCCCTTCACAGAGCCTAATCACTATTCAGCACAGCACTGTCGCAATTAACAGTTGTATGTGCATTTGTGGTCCTAGTTGCAGGGAGAGTGCAACTTGTCAGTTTCATTTAACTAAACCATCTGCTGCCAGTTCTTCTACAAAGATGTCCCAATGCTCATTAAAAAAAAAAAAAAGGCATCTGGATGAACAGCTGGCTCAAACCAAACCCAGCCAAGATTTAAGTGAAGTTGGTTGGGTTGGGGAACTAGTTCAAAAAACTAGCTAGGTCACTATCCTGCTTCCAATCTAAGGTACCTACCCCCCATTCAAAGTGAGGAGCTCCTGGTAGACCACCAACCCTAGATGACTGGCAACTATAATATGGAGAAATATCTTCTTTCATCTTCCGCCTGTTAGACTTTATCCCTTCCTCTTGGATGGATCGGGCTGACAATCTACACATTAGCCATCTCCTTCTAGATTACTGGAATTATGTGCACCTGGGGGTAGAGGCAGAACAAATCCAGAGGATCCAGTTTGTTTAGAATGCAGTAGCTCATCTTAGCACGATCGACAGCTGTGAGAACATGACCTCTGTGCTCCAATCTCACCACTGGCTATTAGTCTTGTGTGATCAAAACCTTGAAAAATGGTTTTAAGGCCATCAACCAGCTACCTCACTGACCCTCATCTCCACTTATAAATCTCTAGGACAGCTGCATTCCAAGACAATGCAGCTAACAAGCATTAGGATGAAAAGCATTAGTCAGAGAAAGCATTCTTAGCAGAGAGGGGGCCGATCATTGAATAAGTTGTCAGAGATTTCTTTAGATTTAACATTGGGTGGGGAAAGTTACATCCATAGAAAAAGCTCTGAGGGGCCTGAGAATTGGACTTACGATAACTAATCAGCATTAATACGAATATACAAATATTAATTCCATCAGTCTTAAATAATCAAACCTCATCTCAGACAGCACACAGGGGGGGGGGGGAAAGACTCTTAAAAAACCCGCACCCCTATGTCTTACTCAAATCCCTATCAAACAGAGGGCTTTGTGCATGCATGGAGTATCACCAAGTTCAGATCATTTTGGATCCAGGAGGGAGAGCAAGTTCCAAGGTAGTGTAGTTCTAGCAGAGCACACCCAGTTAGCAGCCCCCTCTCTTTTTAATACAAGGGATCCAGTTCAAGAGCCACTGCTGACTGACTTCACAGCAGTGATAGCATAGACCAGGGAGAAAGGTGATCTCAGGTAGGCAAGATCCAGGCCACTTCAGCCTTCTAGGTAATGAAAACCATCTTAAACCTCTACCCGGAGGACAGCTGATAGCCATGCGGAATCTGGAGCAACTCCCCGCAAGATGCCCTGCTCATTAAGTGAGCTGCAGGCATTCTTCACCAGTTTAATTCTCCAAATAATTGTAAGGTGTAGTTCCACGTGCAGTGCATTGCAAGTTGATTCTTGAGGTGACAAAGGCATAGATACCAGTAGCAGGGTCTGCATCCAAAAGCTGACTTGGTTATTGTTGCAATAATCACTGAGCAGCAGAAGGAAGTCTAACATGCACCCAAGTTGCAATCTCTGGCAGGCTAATGGGGAACGTACTACTTCAAAGGGGACTGTATTACCTCTTCTATCTCCTCTGGCTACTTCCCACAGTCCACCATCACCACCTCCTCCTTGTTTAGTTTGAGCTTCAGACAGCTATCTCAGCCACGCCGCAATCTCAACAACACAGTGGCTGAAGCACTGAGCTGCACAAGACAGACATACAGTTGGGCATCACCAGCATAGTGAAACCACCACACCCCATACCTCCTTACTAACACTCCTCACAACCCCAAATACATGTTGAACAGGAGGAGTGAAAGAACAGCACCCCATACTCATGAGCCCTTTGAGAAGATGAGCAACTACCCTCAATTAGACAATTGTGTTCAGACTTGTCCCGAGTCTTAGAGCTTTTGGAACATGCTGCAACAACCTCCTTTTTGTCACAGCTTTCCCACTGTACTAGGAAGGGTTTTTTTAAAAAAATATTTAAACAAACAGAGCCCCACAAATATAGCTAGAGTTGCCTTAAACCTGGAAGGATGAAGAGCAAATACCACTATAAAGTCAACTATAGACAATAAGATGGGAGCTACAAAGAACTCTGAGATAACTTAAGGATGCAAACTTGAGCCAATCAAAATGATTCATAATGTGAACACATTAGTAAACAGTCTCCCTCATTCACCCAGCTGTAGATGTAATAACTGATCTTGTATCCAAAGTGTCTGACTGACAGCTCCACAGCCTTCCTAACAGAAGGATCTGCTGTTAATTACTGGGAAAAAAACAAACAAACAAAACAAGCAGCTGTCAACAATTCCAGGCAATCCACAGAATTTGCTTGCCAGTGTAGGTTACATTGAATGAACAGCTTTAAACAATTTAAAATTAACCTGTCAAAAGTCTTCTCTTGTAGCTAGGTAAAAAAGGGTGGTATATTCAGACTTCACATGTTTGCATGATGGAGCCAGCGATTACTGTAAATAGATTCCTCACATGCTTTCTATCTATGGTAAAGTTCAGAGGACAGTAGTCACTGATAAGTTTCAGAGGAATTCATTGCCTACAATAGCTGTAAAAGTCTTGCACTCTCCATGTGAAATTTCACCCAGCATTGTTACAGTTATGTAGCTTTGTTACGTTCTTCTGTAGTTCTTCATTTTTCTCCCTAGTTTTAACTAGCCTGCATTAGAACAAGTTAACTAGTGTACATGTCCAACAAAAAGCGTTGCTAGGAATCCCTAGTGGAGCAGCATGCTTTGCCATTTTAAGGGAATAAATTGTTCAGTGACAGACTGGAGACTGCATGCCCCAGAAACATTCCAAATCTGAAATGAAAGCAGCTAGTTCCTTGTTTCTCTGATTGGCACAGGCTGAAGTAATGCTGATAGAGGGGTAGCAGAGGGCACTACTTCCCTCCCTAGAGAGAAGGACACTACATTTTGCTGGAGTGGCCAGACTGGTTTGTTCACTGGCTCTTGAAGGAGTCATAGCAAGCTTGCCTTGGTGGGGAGGAGGAAGGATCTTGCATAGATGGTGATAAATGGAAAATCCACATCCACAGAAAAATAAACCTAGCGATCATGGAAGTTAAGTATATTAAAAAGGTAAATCAACCCTGCACTCAGTCTAAGAAACTGACTATAACGGAACCTAACCTTGTGGCACAACATACGAAAATATCTGTTGAAGGAAGAAACAGTGCTCTTTCCTTGTGCTGCTGACCTGCCATCACCTGTGATATGTAGCTACTGCTACTTCTAGGGGAATTCGGTGCCAAAAAATTAAAAATTTATCCAAAATTCTGAATATTTTATTTGTCAAATAACACAACAGAATCATACCAGTTTCAATTATTTTGGTAATTTATTTCAAATACTTGTCAGCAAATATATCTAAAAAGGCAGACAAAAAAAAAATTTTAAAATTTTTCTTGACAAATAGATTCCTTACTAGGCCTATGAATACATAGCTGAGTAATAATTAATTTAACTATAATACAGAAATATATTTCCTGAACCCCTCAGAAGCAGTGCAAAGGCTTGGGGAAGTCTGTGGTAATGGAGGAGCTCTGGGAGAAGGAAGTAATGGCTGGGAAGGAGTTTGCCAGTGAACCTGGAGGGTTATTGTGTGTGGATAGGAGAATTATGGAAGACTTGGGTATGGGTTTTCGGGGGGGGGGGGGGGGGGAGGAGTTGGGGAACCTCCCCCATGCAGACTCTGGCTAACTCCTAGTCTCTTCCATTCAGTCAAACACATCTGCCCCTGCTCCAGTGTGTCACTGCACCCACACTCAGCCACTTCTCCTCCCACGTGGCCCTACAGCCTCCTCCTCCATTTCCACATGTCCCTGCACTGCCACTCCCATTCAGCCCCTGTCTCAATGCTGTCACCCCACTAGCTCCTGTGCCCTCACCCTAGTCTGTCCCTCTCAACAGCCCTTCTGAACCCAGTCTGCGTGAACCTCCATGGACCACACCCTGTCTGTCCCACCCATATCCCTTGTCTCCTCACCTGGCTTCATGGGCAGGACACTGTGAGGGAAGTAGCCTCTGCCCCCTCCATTTCTGTGGCTGGCTGCTCCAGCCCAGAGCCCAGCTGCCCTCTCTTTTGGCACCACAACAGCTGTTGGGCAAAAGCTGTCACTACAGCACCTCTCCTGGCAGAATGTATTTTCTGTGGGGGGAAAAAATCTGTGGGGAGGACATGAATTCTGCACGGGTGCAAAGTGCAGAATTCCCCTAGGAGTATATTGTATAACAGTTCCGGATCATCCTTACTTCAACACTATATCTGATAGGTAAAGGGCATAGAGCAGTAGCCTGCTACAAGAAGGATCTATGAAATGTATTATTTTAATGGTCAGGAGAGCTTCTAATGGGATGAGAATTTTCTGACTCTTCATATCTCTACAGCCAAGGCTACAAACCCAACTCCTAGACAAATCTTGAATCATCCTCTAAGGGATAGAAGCAGATCACTAGCTACAAAGAAAGCCAAAGAATTGCATTCAGCTAGTCCTGCAGTGAAGAGAGGTAATCTCTGCATTGGGACAAAGAGGACAGGGGCAGATGTGCCAGACTGCATGGGGGAGGCTTCCCAACACTCTAACAATCTCACCCGCATAAGAAAAACCTCCCACCCACACCCAACACCGTCTAGGTTCACTCCTAGGCTCCTTCCCTCTCCCTCAGCTCCTCCGTTACCCCTGACTCCTCCAAACCTTTGCACTGCTTCTGACAGGTGCAGGAAATACAGTTTTGTATTGTAATTTAAATGAATTACACAAAGTTCTGTATTAATATGCCTAGTAAGGAATCTATTTGTAAAAAAAATTACCAGAATATTTTTTTTGGTCTGTATTGTCACAGACATCCTTGCTGAGAGAGATTTTGAAATAAATTACCAAAATAATTGTAACTGGCATGATTATAGTGCATTATTTTGACAAATAAAATACGCAGTTTTGAAATATTGTGTGCAGAATTTTTAATTTTTTGGCACAGAATTCCCCCAGGAGTATAATGTGCCTTTAATGGTAGATTTTACATCTGGAATCCTCCCCTCTCGCAGCATCCCAGAACCCAGGCACCAGTCAGAGCCCGAACATCTACACTGCAATTTTATAGCCCCACACTCCAAATCCAAGTCAGCTTATGTAGGCCAGCTGTGGGCGTATTACTGCAATGTGGACATATCCTCTGAGATTAAGTGAAGAGGGAGCAAAATGACACTGGAAGCAGAGCATGAGTAGCTTTTCCACCTTTAGTTATTCAAACTCCAGAGCGTAAGAACAGAAGATTTTATTGGCACAAGACAGATGGTATTATGCTTACAAGAGTCCAGAGGAGCATTATTTTTTGTAGAACATCCTACTATAGAATTGCTCACATCTATTGGGTCAGAGCAATACTGGGACTCTAATTTTTAAAGCAGTGTTCCTATGCATAGCTTTGGTCTAATGGAATAAAGACTTGTAGTTCAGTAAAACTTATATTAATTCCCTTGCTTTATTCATTTAAATTAATATGAACTTCTATATGCCAAGTACTGAACCCAAAGAAAAAAGAATGACAAAGGTTTTATACAGACCCCACTTTAGGCTCACAAATAAAAGATGAGATAGAAAATACATTGGTATTTTAGTTCTTTGAGTTTATGCCACTGCAAAAAGAATTCAAGCGACAATGTGGGTGGTGGTGGGGCAGCTCATGTTTTAGATAACAAACAGATAAACTGTAAGTGTTTGTTTATCCCCCTCCCTCTATTTACATCAGGACAGGATATTCTGATCTTTTGCACGTGGTGTTACATGACTAGAGGATGTCCTGTGAAGCACATACCACAAACCAGGAAGCAGGATTATTGAAATCTAACCCGAGAGATTATAGTCATTTGTATACAGCTAAAGAAAAAATGTGGAACATTAAAGAACAAAGAACTCCTTTCTTTGACCATTGTATCACATAACACAGAGGGGTGTAATACTGTAAAAAGAGAACATAAATAATCACATTTACAATATAAATCTAACTTCAAAGGCCTTACTTATGAATTGTATTGGGTTTAAACTGAAAAGCTATGTCTTTCGTGCAATTTTAGACATTCGTTTGTCAACTGTGTTTTCTATTCCACATGGATTTAGTTTGTTCATGGACCAATAAACGAACATTAGTCAAAGCCAGAATCATAACTCTGTTTCCTTTTAAAATGAAGTCTTTAAATAAATCAAATTTGAATTTTTACAGAAAGAAGGAAGTTCAGAGCAGTAATCAGAATGGTCCTCTACCACAGGAGCCCCAAATATTGGATGATCAAAGCTACTATTAAAGTCTCTGAGCAGGGCTTGAAAAATCCATTCACCAATTGGTGAGAGAACCTACATCAATTTCTGACAAATTTTAGCTTTCCTTGAAAAAAGTTCTAGCCTTTAGGGGTTGCAAAAATAACCTTCCAGAAGTGAACCATTATAAACCAATCCCCTACTGAAGCTCTTATCTGTGACAAGCAGCACCACTAAGAAATTAAAGCTCTCATCAGTTTCACTGATGTCATTCACAACTATGTGGACAGCAGTGAAAAATTCAGGAATAATAGTTTTCTAAAGCAGCAACATAAAATCAGGAGCAAAAGCAAGCACGGGGGAGAACCCAAAATAGGAAGGATAAGAACAGGGTAGAGTAATGGAACCCCTCCCCTCTCCTAGAAGCTAAGAGACTCTGGATGGGAGAAGAGGTAGGAAGCCCTTTCTCTCTTCCAGTACTTGGGTGGATTCTAGGGTGGCGGGAGGGGAGAGAAGCAGAGTATCAAATTTATCATATGCCTGCTAACCAGAGAAGGCTATCAGAGACTGAACCCCCTTCCATCCCTCAAGTAGGATTCAAGAGTGGCGCCTTCTCCTCACCTGATAGTGGAGGGCTGGGCTTCTGACCAAGGCGTTGCCATGGACATTACCAGTGTCCCCAGCTCAATTCTTGTCTTTCATATCTTCCTCAACCTAATAGGTCACGTCTTCTGTATATCAGGTGTCTAGTAAATATTTCAAATCTGGCCTTTCCGCCAGTTTAGAGCTCAGTAGGTAATCTGTACCAGCCTGAAACACTGCAGTAGTACTAACTATGCAGAAATACAGCAGAGATCAGAAACCCCGAAGTTTCACCTTTACAGTGGCAAGATCTGTTATTTCCTTCAGTGTACATCTATGGTGCTATAGTTCTTACAAAAAATATATCTATGTCTACAAACACACAGTACCAACCCCCCAAGCAGCTCACAGGCTAAGGCCATGTCTACACTGCCATGTCAGCAAAACTTATGTTGCTCAGGGGGGTGAAAAAATTCTCCCCTCCCCCGCCCGAGCAACGTAAGTTTCACTGGCATAAGTGTAGTGGGCAGAGCTCTCTTGCGTTGACATAGAGCAGCTATACAGTGGCGTAGCTGCATTGGTACACCTGTGATGCTGTAAGTGTAGTGTAGACATAGCCTAAGACAAGATCCACAGAGGAAATGAAGGGGAGGGTGGAGGCAGAGGCTAGGTGATCACAAGGACATTGGAGAGGTTAATATGTACTATGTACACATCTTGGGGGTTAAGGCTTTTTAAAAAAATTATGTAAAATAATTATCTTAAGTTCTCCCCTGAGGTGGGTTTTGATAAGGATACTAAAAGACAGGAAGGGGATGATATGCCGAAAGGTCACACTAAGGCAGAGAGATGGGCATAGAAACACCACAAGGCAAACAAGTTAGTAGCATTGTCTAGATTAAGATTTAAGGTGTAACACTAGCATTACATTACTAGCATTAGCTAACACATTTTTAAAATCTAGCATAGACTCTAGGATTTTCAAAGTGTCAGCTAACGTGTTAACACCTTTAAATCCTGGCCTAGAAAAGGCCAACATGATCAATACAGCAGATGCAGTTATACAAACATTAGGGACATGCTAAATCTTCTGTTTGTATCGGAATAATGCCATTGTCCTACTTTTTGTATTTAGTCAAATTGTGCTCTGAGAAAAAGCATGAACAAGCAGTCATGTGGCAATTAACCTAATCATTCATGAGTGCTGCTTTTCTCATGTGGCACACAGGCAAGTAGCGATTAAGACAGCTACCATTCAAGCACCGTTCAAAAACAGCCACCATTCAAATGCAGCCAGTCATGCTGTATTTGGCGCGGGACCAAAACTTTGAAATGTTGCATGAAGGATAAGAGTTTTAAAAAATACAGCCTGTTTTCGGAATTTTACTGTCTGGAAGGATAATTTGCAGAGGCTTAAAAGAACTGACATGAACCAACATTTAAATTTTGTAAAAACAAGCTTTTACAAAACTTAAAGACCAATACAAGTGTTTCTACAAACTTAAGATGCTGAGGAAATGATTTAAAACAGCATTCTTCTGCAGCATATGAAACCAATGCACGGCAGCAATAAGTAGAACCCGAGAATGAAAGTCAGTTCATTCATCACCATTCTACACATTGAGAGAAATACATAAAAAGTAAACAGAGCATAAACAGTGATAAGCATATTGCATTTTTAAAATGCTCACTTCTAATAGCATTAGTAACAGGTAAAAAAAAAAGATGTATTTTAGGTGACTCTGTCAATTTGTATCTTCACCTAGCTGAAGTTTTAAAGATTTACATATAGATAGCTAGCAACACAGGCAATGCTATAACCAGATCAAACAGCAGGGGATGTATTCAAGTATTCAGTTTTTGACAATGGCTAGTACCAGATGCTTCAGAGGAAAGTTAAAGACAATCTGCAGGGGACCATTATGGAATAACCTACTCATATGATTAGGTTTTTTTCCTATCCCCCTCAGAGGTTGGCTAGTGACCCAAAGCATGAAGCTTTCTACTTTTTAAAAAACTTTACTGTTGTAAATCTGGTTATCCTTGTCATTCATGAAAGCGTTAAAGACTTTTTTCAATTCCGTTAAGTTCTTGGCCTCAAAGATATTATGCAACAATGGGTTGCACAGGATAACTGTTGTACAAATAAAATAAATAAAAAAAATACATTTGCAGCTTTTCAATTTCACTGACTTATTCTTGCAAGATGAGAGGGTTAAATATACAATTTACTTTCTCTGCACATCATGACCTTTTTTTCCTGTTTGTTTGGTCTCCTCTCTAACCTCTTTTCAACGTCTCTTCTTATGGAAGTTTTTCCTTTATTCATTTTTACTGTCAAGTCTTCAAACCGCTTCTTCTCTTTTTCTCAAAAAAAGAGTGACCAAAACAGAACTCAGCATTCCAAATGAGTGTAGCACATATTTATATAACAGTATTCTAATTTTTCAGCCATATTTTCCATCCATTTCTTGTGGAGTCTAACACTGTTCACTTTTCGGGGGGGGACCACCACAGCATATGGAGCACATCTTTATTAAGTTGTGCGCAATGACACCCAGATTCTTTTTTCCTCAGCTGCTTCAGTTAATTTACAACTATTCAGAAATGATGTGGGCAATAATACAACTGCCAAAGACCTATCGGTTTTACTCTGCGATGGCTGCTGCTGGGAACAGCTTTAAACAGCATGTGAGGGCTGGCACAGGAACTAGCTCTGGGAAGCACCACAAAAGATGAGAGAAAGTTAAATTAGTAGTCTTCTTACCATCCATGCAATGAATATGTTCTCTTCCATATTTGTCAGACAAATTCCTAGCCAGAGACAACATCCCTATGTAGATTCCAGGAACTACATTTTGGTAAAGAAACCAGCTTACCCTTCCCTTTCACATGGGAAGGAGTGCTAGGCTTCTTGCCGGGGTGTTGCTCTTGGCAATGGGGCCCCTCATTTTAGGTCTCTGGTTTAGCATAAGACCATAAGAATGGCAATACTGGGTCAAACCAATGGTCCATTCAAGCCCAGTATCCTGCCTTCTAACAGTGGCCTACACCAGGTGCTTCAGAAGGAATGAACAGAACAGATAATCATCAAGTGATCCATCCCATGTCGCCCATTCCAAGCTTCTGGCAAACAGACACTAAGGACACTTCAGAGCATGGCATCGCATCCCTGCCCATCCTAGCCAATAGCCATTGATGGACCTAGCCTCCATAAACTTATGAAGTTCTTTTTTGAACCCTGTTATAGTCTTGGCCTTCACAATATCCTCTGGCAAAGAGTTCCACAGTTCAACTGTGTTGTGTGGAAAAATAGTTTCTTTTGTTTGTTTTAAACATGATGCCTATTAGTATCCCACCTTGGTCGTCTCTTTTCCAAGCTAAAAAGTCCCAGCCTTATCTCTCCTTGTATGGAAGCTGATCCATACCCCTAATCATTTTTGTTGCCCTTTCTATACTTTTTCCAATACATACATATGAGATGGGGAGATTATATCTGCACAATAGTATTCAAGATGTGGATGTAGCATGGATTTATATAGAGGCAATATTATATTTTCTATCTTATTATCTATCCCTTTCCTAATGATTCCAAACACTGTTAGCTTTTTTGACTGCCGCTGCACATTGAGTGGATGTTTTCAGAGAACCAACCACAATGGCTCCAAGATCTCTTTCTTGAGTGGTAACAGCTAACATAGACTCGATTATATATTTACAGGTTTTCTAATGTGCACTACTTTGCATTTATCAACATTGAATTTATTCTACCATTTTGTTGCCCAGTCTCCCAGTTTTGGGAGGACCCTTTGTAACTCTTCGCAGTCTGCTTTGGACTTAACTATCTTGAGTAGTTTTGTATCATCTGCAAAATTTTTCCACCTCACTGTTCACCCTTTTTTCCAGACCATTTATGAATATACTGAACAGTACCGCTTCTGGTACAGCTCCGTGGGGAACACCACTATTTACCTCTCTCCATTCTGAAAATTGACAATTTATTCCTACCCTTTGTTTCCTAGCTTTTAACCAGTTACTGATCCATGAGAGGACCTTCTCTCTTATCCCATGACAGCTTACTCTGCTTAAGAGCCTTTGGTGAGGGATCTTGTGAAAGGCTTTCTGAAAATCTAAGTGCACTATACCCACTGGATCACCCAGCGACACTGAACCCCATATTCTTCACGTTGATATTATATATAGATATATGATAATGGCATAATTATGATGCATTTTATGCAAGATGGGTCATGTGAAATGTCATTTGAAAAGTTATGATTTGCCGAATTTAATTATATTTGTATGCATGGATCATATTTGTACCTGAAGTTATGAATATTGACTATGTATCTGTATTTCAAATGTATGTACACCTGGGTAACACCCCCTAGACAATCAGTCTATATAGTTGGTGGGGAAGAGCCTATTCAGGGCAATGGGCCATTAGGAAAAAAAAAATAGGCCTTAGGAGAAGCTTACCTCCCACCTAGCGAGCCTTCCTGTGAACGCGCCAAACAGCCTGTAAGGAATGGCTGCTATGACTCTAGAAGGACATGTGACCAGGCCACATGATTCTTGACTCCATCGTGGGATGTCCATATTTTTCCACAGATTGGTCTGGGAACCAAGATTTGGAACAAAGGTTCCCGCCCTATACAAGAGCTATATAAAGCAGGGAGTGACATCATCTGTGGTTCTTCATCCCCACACAAGAAGACTCCTGGAAACACCTGAGGAAGAGAGACTGAACTGGGGGAAGTGCTGGGCCCAGGCTAAAGGGATTTCTAGCCCATGAATGAAACACCTGGAGATTACAAGCTGTAAGCAAGTGCAGCTTGCCCCTTAAGAATCTGCAGCCTGCTTGTATCATCTCTCAGGATGAGAATATGCTAATTAATATCCAAATCTATTTAGTATATTAAGCTTAGTTTGCATGTTTTATTTATTTGCTAGGTAATCTGCTTTCATTGCTATCATTTAAAAGCTATCGTTTATAGTTAATAAACTTGTTTTTGCTTTATCTAAACCAGTGAGTTAGAGTGAAGTATATGGGAATCATAACCCAATGGGCAAAGGCTGTTGCCTATTCCTCTCCAGACTGAGGAAGGAAGAAAACTTTATCAGCTTACACTGTACAGTTCCCTATGCAGCACAAGACAGTATAATTTTGGGTTTATACTCCAGAGCGGATGCATGCCTGGGGAGCTGGGAGTTACCATAGCTGTAGCCTTCCTATTCAGGGGCTGGTCAGAGAGCCTGGATGTGACTGCAGCTGGGTATGTCCCTACCTGTATGAATGCTGGTCAAAGTGCAGGCTGGAGGGCTTTGCAGCTTGTTACAGCAGTACTGTCTGAGAGGGAGCCCAGCCTGGTGGGTCGGTGGCTCAGTGTTACCCCACTTCCAGGTGGCACCCCGGTGGAATCCATCACACAACCTTGTCCACATGCTTGTTGACCCCTTCAAAGAATTCTAGTAGATTGGTGAGGCATGATTTCCCTTTACAAAAACCATGCTGACTCTTCCCCAATAAATCATTTTCATCTATGTGTCTGATAAATATAGATGAAGCTGACGGAACAATGTAGAAAAAAAGAAAGGGTTAAGATGATGAAATACAATGTAGGAAAATATACCCCATGAAGAAGATGTACAAGAAAACCAGGAGAGAGCACTTTTTTACAGCTCAAAAAGAGTTGACTGATAACATTAAAATTAAATACAATGCACAAAGAGTACACGATGGTTTTATTATTCATTTAAATTTTAAGGAGTGTGGTGGCACAAATTCTTCACTGTGGCGAATATACTTAGCTGCCAGACAAGTTTTCAAGCCGTCCAAATTCATACATCTTTTCTTTAAAAGGAAAATGACCCTGTGAAAATTGAATCCATTCATCGTATTCTATGCCTAAAAACTGACAGTGGCACGACTTGTATCCAATAGAAGGGTCATCGTGTCTAATTTCAAAAAAACAAGCAAGGACAGAATAGAAATTGCAAGCCAGACTGCCATTTCATTCACATTCTTGCACATAAAATCATCATTATTGCTGTCTGCAGCTTTAATTTTGACCAAAAACGTTACCCCCCTTTGCAACTTTTACACACACACTGGAGCATCTCCTTCCTGTTCTGGTGCTGCTTCTTAGTCCCTGTAGTGAGGTGGTGGGATACCCTACAGCCCCGCAGAGGGACGAGCCTCCCCTAGCACCAACATGGGCGGAGCCAGGGGGTCCTGCGCCCGCCCCCAGAGGTTACGGCGCAGGACAGGAAGTAGAAAAGCCCAACTGCAGAGCTTCCTTGAAAGCCAGCCGCCAGAGAGGCCAGATGCCAGAGCAGCCGCGCCTACCCCTCGCCAGCTACCCTGAGGAGCAGCCGAGCCTACCCTTCGCTAGTTACCCAGAGGAATCGATGGTGCTGGAAACCGCCAGCCAAACTCAGGTACCTTACGAGGGGAGTCCGGAAGTAGCCCGGGGGCAGCCGACCCTGGCCTGGCCACAGCAGGGCCAGAACCAATGTCAGTGTGTTGCGGTCAGGATCCCCACTGACACAGCAGCAAGTCTTCTGCTGCTGCTAGGGCCCCAGGCTGGGATGCAGTGGAGCGGGTGGGCCTGCGTCCCCCCTGCCACTCCACTCACGGGTGGCAGTCTCCCCCTCACACCAGACGCTCAGAAGCCTGAACTTCCAACTGTTTGTTTGCTGCCCTGCCCTGCCCTAGGGCCAGGGCTTATACTGAACTATTGGCTCAGCCCCTTCTTAAGGCTTGGGGCCATAGCGAACTATTGCGAGGCGGTGGGATACCCCACACCCCGCGGAGGGACTAGGCCTGACCAAGCCCTCCTACAGTTCCTTTTCCCATCTCTCTTCTAGTCACTCATTTGCTCACACCATTTACTCCAGGTCTGGCAAGGCACAAGGTCTGAAAAACATCAATCATCTTGTTCGGTCTTGCAGCAAAGTGGACAGCAGAGACAACTTAAATAAAATTTATCAGTAGAGTTTCACTTTGTATACCCAAGTGCATGCATAGCACAAAGCAATGGAACGGAGTCTAGTGGCCAAGAGCCCAGCCATTTCACTCTTCGGAATCCAACAGAGGCTGCAAAATTAAACTTCATATGTCTGCTTTGAGTTGCAGACAGAAAGATGGACTGGAACAAAACAAGGAACTGGTAAAGCACTGCTGTGTATAGATACTTTTTCAGGAGGGTAACTGTGGAGAAGCCAGAATATGGTCTACCTTACCTCCCTGCAGCGTATTTCTTTATATGGCTAGTATTTGTCAACCTGCACTACAATGAATCATTAATTTGACTGTAAATAAGGATAAGTTAAAAGAAAGGTGAATGATGCCCTCTCCTTTTTATAAGAACTTTCTTTTGTAATCTTAGAGACTTTTAATAAGATTTTCTAAACAAGAAGCTGTATTTGTTGTTATTCTTGTGTGTGTCTGTCTTCGCTGCTGTGGCGGTTCAGTTGCTGGAGCAGCGTTGGTTTTTTTTGGGAGAGATGGGTCAAGAAGAGAGGGAAGCAGCCTGGCAAAGACATGACCGAGTATCATCTTAGCCTCTCCCAAGCCTGTACGCAAGATAGTAGATTAGCAGTTCAAGAGGTCATAGAGCCAATGCTTTGATCTTTCAAACTTGCTACTGAAAGGTGAGCAGGAACATTGTGGAATTACACTGGAAGGAATATAGCACTACGTTAGCTATGCTTAGCTTTGTTCAGAATAAGTGGATCACAATGATGGTGTGAATGCTGTTTTATGTCCAGATACCTTCCACCTGATGTTTGGAGGTGGAAAGCACTTGCATCTCCAACTGAAGTCAGGGAAGCCATTGATGCGCTACACCTCTGTAAGCCAAGTGCATAGTGTGCTACAGGTATGCTATGTTATGACAAAATGACAATGTTCTAGAATGGACAACGACATTGGACGCTCTACAACCCCTAGCTACAGGTTCTCTCTGCATTCACAAGCAAACACAGTGACTCCACTTTGTGAAAAGGAATTTTGGAGATGAAGGGGGAAGGCATCTTTTAAATATTTCTATCTGCCTGTGGACAAGAACAGATAGGATCTGCAGGTAATGACCTCACTGTTTATCTACCTCAGTGTTCGACACAGAGCTGGGCAGGCAAGTATACATTTGATAGCTTTATTTCTGTTTTTTTTTAAGGAATTTTTTCACTTCAAGGTCCCAGAAACAAAGACAAGGTTTTCATCTCGAGACCAAAAGACCAAAAACATCAAGACACTTGATCACGGCCTTGGATAGACCAAGAGACTACCTACACTTGACCAGAGCTTACTCAACTGTATCTCAGAAATAAGAACATAAGAATGGGCATACTGGGTCAGACCAAAGATCCATCTAGCCCAGTATCCTGTCTACTGACAGTGGCCAATGCCAGGTGCTCCAGAGGAAGTGAACCTAACAGGTAATGATCAAGTGAGCGCTCTCCTGCCATCCATCTCCATCCTCTGACAAACAGAGGCTAGGGACACCATTCCTTACCAATCCTGGCTAACAGCCATTAATGGACTTAACCTCCATGAATTTATTCAGTTCTCTTTTAAACGCTGTTATAGTCCTAGCCTTCACAACTTCCTCAAGCAAGGAGTTCCACAAGTTGACTGTGCGCTGTGTGAAGAACTTCCTTTTATTTGTTTTAAACCTGCTGCCCATTAATTTCATTTGGTGGCCACTAGTTCTTGTATTATGGGAATAAGTAAATAACTTTTCCTTATCTACTTTCTCCACATCACTCATGATTTTATATACCTCTATCATATTCCCCCTTAGTCTCCTCTTTTCCAAGCTGAAAAGTCCTAGCCTCTTTAATCTCTCCTCATATGGTACCCATTCCAAACCCCTAATCATTTTAGTTGCCCTTCTCTGAACCTTTTCTAGTGCCAGTATATCTTTTTTGAGATGAGACCACCACAGCTGTATGCAGTATTCAAGATGTGGGCGTATCATCAATTTATATAAGGCAATAATATATTCCCTATCTCCTTTTTAATGATTCCTAACATCCTGTTTGCTTTTTTGACTGCCTCATCACACTGCGTGGACGTCTTCACAGAACTATCCATGATGACTCCAAGATCTTTTTCCTGATTCGTTGTAGCTAAATTAGCCCCCCATCATATTGTATGTATAGTTGGGGTTATTTTTTCCAATGTGCATTACTTTACATTTATCCACATTAAATGTCATTTGCTATTTTGTTGCTGAATCACTTAGTTTTGTGAGATCTTTTTGAAGTTCTTCAGTCTGCTTTGGTCTTAACTATCTTGAGCAGTTTCTTATAACATCAGTTTTATTACAGCAGCCCTGCCTGTATCACTACAGTTAAGTGAGCTATCATCTTCATTATTAATTCCTATCTTTAAGGGTTTATAGCCAAGGCAATAAAAACATTTTTTAAGCTATAACTTGGTATACAAGGTCCAAGTCCACAGCACTTTCTTTTGTTAAGTTTAAAACAGAGTTAATTCTTCTGAGTTTAACATAAGATAACACAAAGTTTTCCACAATCCTTCTGGCTATTTGATCAGAGAAATCTAAAAATCAAATTTCTTTTTCAACTAGTCAGTGTAATACAAACGAACTATTTTACGAGCTGAAAAAAATATGGAAGTAAAATAAGTTACTGTTCTGTGTGCACACAGAACCATAAATTTAAATCACAAATTTCACCAATTAATGTTTGACAGATTCCAATATCTTGTTGATCCCTTAAAACCCAGTGAAGTAGCAGCTTACAATATGTCAAGACAGAGCTATCTTAACATACATTGATTGATACTACTCTGACAAGTAAAAACTAGTAGGTGTCAATGCATTATGTAGCAACGGTAAACAAATAACAGCAATGAAATAATCTTTTCTGATTGAGTTGAGACAACTCCTTCTTGCTCTATAAAAACATTTTTAAAGGAGGAGTCACAGGTATTAACCTGCTCTCTGAAAGGCACAACATAATACAGTACACAAATCTGTATTACTACATCTGGGGCAACAGGTCAGGACAACCAGAAAGAGGGAAAGTTTGTTGCCTGTAATTCTGCTTCCCTGAGGGCCTACAGGCTTCTCAGGCCTACATTTTAGCTCTTTAGCATGAGATTGGTAGAACTCCCCTAGATCTTGAGTAGGAGGGGAATTCCATCCGGGGGGAATTGCCAAAAAGCCGAACATGTCCAGGAAAAATACCGTCCAGGCACTTCCCCTCCCGCGGCTGCTCTGCGAGTCCTCCCCTCTCAGACTTCGGCTCTGTTTAAGAGCCAAGCTGCCCGAGCCAGCGCTGCCAGCTTCGGGCAGCCCCCCTTGCCTCCGGACCCCAGCTGCCAGCCAGGCACTTCTCCTCCCCG